>NW_022994368.1:45000-58694 GCF_012275295.1 Melopsittacus undulatus | reverse complement strand
TTTAAGTAATTCAGTCATGTATTTAATCTACAATACCTTTTAGAACTATAATTAGGTAGAAGCACAACTCCAAAAATCACATTTTCACTATAACAGAATGAATAGACATGACTTTATAATAATGAAAAATACAGAACAGAGATAATGTTTTATCACCTATTTCAGATAATATGCATATAATACTTTAGAAAAATAAATATATCTGCTCATGATTCTTATAAAATCTGATTTTATAAAAGAGAAGTAGAATAATACCCATAGCCTGCTAATTCTGGAAAGCTAGAGGTAACTTTGCATATCTACTAAGGAGTATATAATTGGTGAGCCATAAACGTACAAAGTAACTTCCAACTGACTAACATGATCAACAAAAACATCTTACTGATAGAGTTCATAAACTTTAACTTATTGCCTAGAAATGTGTCAGGAAAGCCACCAGAAGAGACATCTATCTGCTGTGAAATCAATCTGTATTTTCTTAATTATTCTCAGTATCAGTATATTCACAAGATAGTTTGAGGTCGGGAGAAAGCTGAGTAAACAAATGTACTTGGAAAATAAGCAAAGCTTACAGGCTATACTATTTTAGGAGATTTCTCATCTTCCATCAAGGCTTTTGGAGCAGGCCATAGAGAAAGCCCATTCATTCACTGCAATGCTGAGTGTCAGGGAGGTGTGCTGATAAGTTACTGTCCATCAAATATAACACTCACAGAAAGACAGGTGCACACATCTGCTCTCTATTTTCCCACAACTTCGAATGTCAAGAATATTGATGCAAAGGGCAGCATTCACATCAGCAGTTAACCCAACTTTCGTTGACTACAGCTCAAAGACATTTTAGACATTTAAGTAAATGATGTAAATGTGAATATGATAGGTATGCATCAATCACATGAAATATTACTCTTTAGAGTACCAATCAATCAACAGATGCCTTAGGCATGAAAACATTTTTTTATTCATGTTAGGTTTTTAAGTTCATTGTGGCCTGTCATCTTCTGTTTCAATATCTCCCAAACTTATGTCAACAAGAAAATTTAACTTCTCACTGTAAATCTTAACTCAGTAACAGGAATATTAAGCAAGTTATGTCCCAAAATAGATGACAGAAAACTTACAGTAGATATTTTTTTCTAGTCTGATATTGTTCTAACACAAATCATAGTTGTTCTTGTTCCTCAACCTAAATAGCTTTTAATACACTCTACATTCCTGTGCCGATCCCCATATTCACAGCCTTCACTTATGATTTCCCATTAAAAGCCACATAAAATGTTGGACTAATGCTACTTTATTCTTGTCTAGAAAAAAACTTTTAAAGTCTAGCATGAACTTTTTTTTCAAAACCCACATAGAATTGTGTTTGTTCTCCACTTATCTTAGCCTATGTCATTCTTTCTTTCAAAATATGTTTCAAAGTATCTCATAGTATTTCATCTGGGCTGAGAGACTTACACTAAAGTGACTTCTCTCACATACACCCATCCTTCTCTGCTCATATCTTTTTTTCAAAACCCATATGAATTCTCGGATATCTCATTTTTTAATATCCTTCAGTCATATCTTCCTGTTGCGGCATCATCTTCAGCTTGACAGGCTTAATACAACTAATTGTTACTGACCTGCTATGTCCTGTGGCACTTCTTTTATCAGAGATATTATCTGATTAGTTCTTCCACAGTGGAACTATACTCTCTCTTTTGATGCTGTTATGGTATGGTAACTGCCTTACACCTTCAATTACTATCTCCCATTCACACTTTCAGTCTTGTCTTTTCCATTTTAAAGCATTTTGCCAGGTTTTAAATATCTTATGTTTTCCCTATCTTTCTAGAGTATTTAATTTATATTTTCCAATTAGTCTAGATGATCTTTCGAAGTCCCTTCCAACCCTTGGGTTTCTGTGATTCTGTGATTGGTTCCCTTCTTAAGTAATATCCTCCTCAATGTAACTATTAATTTAGCTAGATTTTCAGTCCCTTTTTCCACTTCTTTTCTATGGTTTTGGATATTTTCTAACAGATTTTTAATTGAAATAAATTCTAAGTCTCTTCTACTTCAGCTCCTGAAATTCTCTAGTTCACTCAGTTTTACATTGAGAACACACACAAGAGAAAGTAAGAATATATAACATTTCAGTTACTGTATGTTTGGGAAGTCCTTAGAATCACTTCTTTTTGTTCTGAAGAATAGTTTCTATTTCAAGCTGGCAGTAGGATAGAACAAATTCAACATGCTGAGGTATACTACTCATTGGTGGAACAGTGCACATCTTATGTAAGTTCTTCTGGATTTAGTCAAATGGTTAAGCATGGCTTTGGGAGAAAAAATTGTATTTAGATTTTTAATTTGTGTCCAGGTTCCATGCATTACGGAATTAGACACCTCATACTGGTTGGCCTTACATCTTACTCATTTCTCATTGATTACGAAAAAATGTTAATTTTTATTTGGTTAAGTTCTATGAGAACAGGGAGTATGTATACCAAAGCGGACAGATCAAAAAAACTCCTGAAACATAAATCAGTGATATCTTTTTTCTTGTTTCCTTAAATGAAAAGTGTATTGCTAACATAAAAATAACAGTAACAAAAAAAAACAAAAACCCAAACCACAAACAAAACAATAAAAAGACCCTCACTGTCTACTGATAAAATATAGTCTTCACAGTCTGCCATCGTAAATATCTGGAGGTATGTTTACCTAGATATGACCTCTTGCATGGTGTTTTATCAGATCTTTGACTGTTTTCAAGTAATACTTGATATAAAACCTGTCATCTATGAAAGTACATATTTTTTTCTCATGTGAGTGACAGTTTTGGAAGAGTTTTGCATTGAAAACACCACCTGCTCATGAAGACATAATTCAGATTTCTTGCAAATGTATAAATCCACTGATGTAGCTGTAAGATGTATTTTGTTGTGACTGTCACCTCAGATTTTAAATGTCAAACCTGCCATGTTTCTTGATTGAAGTACTCTTAATGTTAGATCCCTGATTTTTTTTTCTGCTATACAATTGAGACAAGGCCATGCCAGTGAATAGCTAGCTTTTTAAAACATTACCTAGAGAAAATAGTAAAAGGTACATCTTGTACCATTGTCTGCATGTATTGTCTTACTTGTTTATAAGCCTATCCTCCAGATGAGTCACTTACATTTCTATATATTTTAATTCTGCCTACATGTTGTGGAAAGGACACAACAGAGTGATAATCCAACTGTCTACAAAACAGAATTTAACTGATGACATTTAGTTAAGATACAGAATGTGAATTTATTCTTGAGTTCTATCGACTTTATCCCATTAGAGTACAATTCAGATATGAATACATAAAACTTGAAAGCAAAAGTAAGGTGGTCCACCTTCACTCTTTAACTTTCTAAAAAAGTTATTTTGTGCTGCAGATAGGAAAAAAAAAATAAAGTAAGACACACAAAGGAATGTAAAAATAACTGAAGTACTGCAGAGACCACAAAAGCCATGGTAGGTAAAGGCAAGTACTGTGGAAGAGCTTAGGGAATTCTGGGGGAAATTTAAGAGGAACTTATGGATTCAAGGCAGCTATGAAGTATCCAAGACAGATATGAAATGACAGGTAAATAGGGATTACACCAATAGGGGAACAAGGCTCACTTTAGTGTTTATTAAACTCCTCTGCTTATCAGATGCTTTGTTGTATGTTTTTCTTATGTGAAATTCTTCAAAGAATAGTAAAATCATAATTTTTAGTCATTATCTTTTTCACCATTTCTCTGTGCAAAGGAATACTGTAAGCAGATGAGCCTCAAGCAGCTCCAGAGCCAGGATTTCCTCCTGCCCAAACTGGGAGCATGTGACTGCTACTTTCTTGTCTGCAGATTTAACCAGTAGCAAAGTTGAGCATGTACTCCAAAGACATGTACACAGACACACAAATACTCCCACAGTCACGCAGTCCAGTTACATATATTTCAACAGAAAAGTGCACCTAGATGCAGTACCCACGTTAACACAAGTGCAGACAGTCGACTGCTTCTTAATTAGCTGGTCAGGATTGAAGGACACAAGAGCAAGGGTGCACACACACACATTGCAACACCTCCAACTCTCCAAAGTCACAAGCACATCCACATTCATATATGCACTGAGTGCTGGTGCTGCCCTGATATCTCTGCCTTAATCCTGGGACCCCATACCTGCCCCAGAGCTCCCTGACTCACAATTAGACCCCTCCTGGTGCACATCAACAAATAGATGCTTGTCTCACATCTACCTCAAGGTCATGGGTCCTCCCAAACACTGGCATAGACCCACTGCCTGCCTGGTGCCCCTGCTCAGTACTAGATTTAGGTGAGTACCTCATTACTAGGTTACTTACCATCCCAGCAGCCAGCACCAGGCACCTGGCACTCAGCCCCCCTCTCACTCTGCTCACCTGGTCCCACTGTAGCTGATTTTCAGGGCACACACCATTTTTACCTAGCTGCTGAGACTGAATCTCTCACCCACTCTGCTTGGTGGCCCTGACACCCCACAGCCTCAAGCTGATGACACCACCACCCCAGAGCACCTGCACCACTACCTGACTGTTTCTGTCCTCAGATCCACTCATACACCCAGCAACTGGTACCTCATTGCTATCGCACTTACACCAGTATGGGGTAACAAACAAAGTGGTGCAGGGTCACCTAAACATAATTTAAGGAGAAGACAGGTGCAGGTCTGGGTCAGACAAGTGGGTGACCAGCCACATCCTTCACTCAGTCGGACCTTCTTATGCACAACGCTCTCTGCTGCTTATCCCTTTACTGCTTGAAATGAAGAAAAATCTGATTTAGAACAACTTCTAGAGGAGCCATTAGTGAAACCCTATCTCTGAAAGTCGCTGACAGCTTTGCCATTGATTTTATTAGCGCTATGACTTCAAACAATGTCTTTTACACAGGGTGTTAATTAAATGCTTCTGGGCTTGGGAAAACAGAAGAAAAAAATAATATAAACAGCTATGCCTTGATGGGCTGACAGGTTGTTTCAGCCTACGTCAAATCTTCTTATTCCTCTCCCCTCACCCTTTCTGACATTCAAATTATTCATGCATTTTCAAAATATATCACACGCTTTAATGTTTAACCTAGCTTTATTTCTGGACCATTTAAACAGAAGCTTTCTTTTCCATATATCTTGTGGCTTTCTTACACTAATGTCCAACCAAAAAAATGAACTGGAAATATTCCTGTGTAGTATAGTAGTGACTTTTATTATTATTATTATTTTATTATTATTATTTTCCTACATGGACATGCCTAGAAGATAGATTAGAAATAGTGGCTTCTGTGGCTTGGGAGCTATAATGTGTTTATGACATGAAGCTATGTCTGTCAAAATGCTCTTTTATGTTGAAAGAAGGTTGGGAGGGTAGATCACTGATTTCACTGAGCAAAATGAGGTCAGTGGTATCGTTTTCACACAAGGTAAAGGTAATGTTTTTTAGGCCACAGGAAATAAATGGGAAAACAGGGTTGGTATCAAAGGGGATTCTTGTAGTAGGGTGAGTAGTGTAACATGCCCATAAGATTCCCCACTGCATTTAGATTGTTAGAGATAATAATAAATGGTGCTGCTGCCTTTGGATTTTACCCCACAAAGACTTCTTTTATCTTTGTTTCCATTTCTGACTGAGGCTGTAATTTATGCTTTTGTCATTGTTGGACTGGGGCTTACTTTCCCACTGCATTGCATCTTTTGTGTGTAGTGAAAATCCAGTGCAGAATATGAAGAAGTTAGAAAGCAAAGGAGACTCAGATCTTGATTCCTGCAGTGCAATTTACTTGAGGATAGCCTTGCTCAGAAATAGATAAAAGAAGTGGTTTCTTTTTTCCTAAATGCATAATTAATCAGCAGTTTCTATTGCCAGAAGAAACCACTGAGGCAAAGAAATTAGGATTTAATGATTTTTTTAATAAAACAATATTTTATATAGTTCTTTAAGAAATCTGAAACTGTTCTTTAATGCAAAAGCCAGCCATTTGTCTGGTCAAAGACAAAAGTACTTATGAGGGTAAATTACTTCTCAAGGGGCTTTCTAACCTTGATATTATTCATATCATACTGATTACTATTGAATCAGTAGTGTGGTTTTAAAATAGGGGTTTAGAAAGATATCTAATCAAATAACATGGCATTTCCTTTGCCTTGCAGAAGAACATTGTGAAGGTGGATACAGATATACATATATCTGTATACATGCAGTCCAGAGTCCAGTTATTCTCTGGCTTCTGTCTTAATATTTTAAGTAGCTTTGGTTGCCAGCAGCACTGTGATCACTTCTCCTTTGCCTTCAGTGTACAGAATACATCCTGTTTGTGTGAGGGGCGAATAAGTGGGAATGAAGCCTATAAAAGCATGAGGTAAAAAAAACCTAAAAATTCTCTTTTTCTGTGAACTGCACAAGATGTTTAGCTCAGGGCTGGTAATAAGACTGAGCAGTACTTTGAAATGCGAAAGAAAATATCCTTTCTCCTTTTTTAGAGAAAAACAGACATGTCTCAAAAATATGTTCTGATATGAAATTACATTATATACGATATCTTAAGATTATATTCCACATTTAAGATTATATATAATACATTATATGTTATTTATTGCATATCAATATATTATGTATACTACATAATGTTGCATAGTGTACATTGTATCTTTTGCACATATTTCTATCACTCATCTGGATTCATAAAGGACTGTGGCAGAAGAGTTTATTCTGACTACATAAAATGAACACTTCTCCAAGATGACACGTCTTTTCCCTAATAACTTTTGTATTATCTAGTAGTTGCTGCATCCGTGTAAAATCAGAGAAAAATGTAGTAGTATAACACAGACACTGTTTTCTGGCACAGTGAAAAGGAAGTTGAGAGATCTCAAATTCAGTGTTGCCAAAGAAGAGCATCTCTCAAGACTGTTACCTCATCCTCCTGTGTCCCAGTTGCAGCAAGCAGCATGATACTGAAACTCTAACATACATTAGGGTCACAAGAAAGTGAGTAGCTGTCTTAAAACAAAACAAAAAAAAAACCAACAAAACAAACAAACAAACAAACAAAAATACCAAAACCAAAAAGGAGTTTTTGAAAGATCTTTTAGAATGGCAACATTAAAGTCACACATGAGATGACAAGATTATTTTAAAAATACAACAAACCTGTAGCATACTTTCACTGGATGCTTTACCTACCCCCTTAACCCCCAGATTTTTCTGCTCTTAAAATCTGTTCCCCTTAACTTGTATTGACAGAATTTGGAGCCTTAGAAGATGGAGCCTGTTGCTTATAATTTCAATACAGTGTCATTTTATGCTGCTCAGATTAGATCTAATTAATGCCTAATTAAGAATCCATCCAAGGTCAAGTATATCAATAAAGCTGAACAAATGTTAGGAAGGTTGGCAGTTTTGGAATTCATTCTGTCCAAGTCCTAAGCCTGGTGTGAGGCTTTGAACTCTCTGTGTGTATCTAAATGAAGGTGCCAGCTAATTGTGAACACACAGCCTTAGCCATTTTCTCTTGTCGGTTTGCTTGCTTTTTGGATTAAAACTGTAGTACAAAACCTGTAGGAACCACAGAAGACTCCAGTATTTGGTATCCAAAACTAACTGTATCCTTCCAAAGTAAACTATTTTATAGTAGAACATGCCTTAACAATAAAGATATCTGCAAATGTTTCACATGGCAGGAATGATCATTGACTCACTGGATTAGAAAGTGATAGAATGGAATTTGTTTCTTTGCCACTTTATTAATTCAGTTGGAAAATTTGCTTCCTCTTTCAGGAAACGTGGGAAACAAGGAAAGCCTACTATCTGAAATGTAAATTGATCCCTTTTGAGAGGCAACAAAAGACTGAGCTGGAGATATAGGAAATGTACGTAGCATTGTATGACTGATTATGAGCATTTGCTTTTGCTCATGTTCAAACTATGTAAAGCTTGACTCCTTATTCCCATGCATAATATTACCCTGAAAAAAAATCTTATAAAAAGGATGACTAGTACCTTAATTGTAAAAGTATTTTTCTGTTGTTATTTAGGTTACTCCCCTTTGGATCTAGTAATATACACACAATAAGTATTGTAAAATAATTTTATATCTAGAAAATATTATTAGAAGAATAAAATAGCATGAACTACCTACAACTAGTCATCACTCCTAGCTATAATCAAGGTAAAATAAAAGTCCATTTATTTTTTTTTAAATTGTCTTACAGACTAGGAAGCAATGGCTATAATATTATATGTTGCCCCTTTGCACTGAATAGCATAACGTTTAATTAAACTGGGCAGACTGGTACAAAGGTTTAATATGCTTGGTACCAGGACTGCTATTCAGAGGGACCCCTAGAAGCTGGAGAAATGAACAAACAGAAGCTTTATGAAGCCAGACAAGAACTAATGCTTTGCTGAAGAGAAACTTAGTTTCCTAGAGAATGACAAGTTCAACATGATCCAGCATTGCACTGTTGCTACAGTGAAGGTTAGCTGGGCTGCATTAGCAGAAGTGTAGCCAGGAGATCAAGGGAAGCTAATATTTCCCTCTGCCTAGGAGATGTTAGACCACTTTTTGAATACTGGGTTTACTTTCTGGCCCTATATGACAAGAGAAAGATTGACAGACTTGAGACATTGCAGGGCGTAAACATGGAGTAGAGGAAACTGAACTACATGACAGTTGCACAAAGATTAGAACCACGTGCCAGTGGTGTAATAATGGGTGGAAAACAAGTCACAGGGGTGTATTTCCTTTGAAATAACTCTTACACAGGTCAAATTGCTGGAAACTATGGTTACCAGTTCTGCTTGCCCTGTCTTGAAGCAGCAGTGCCCACGCAATGGTTTATGCTGCAATCTCATATAAACAATCTAAAGACAATTTAATCTGTTTTATCATTTGTGTGAAACTTCAAAATATTATATACTTGGTCGTTAATCAATCTCTATAAAATGGTTGAGAGATTTCCCTAAACTAGATTCCCTCTCTTATTCTACACCCTTCAAGATATAGTTTTACGATACTATTTCTATATGGCTCCATGACCTTATCATCCATCAAGATATAATTCCTTGATAGCCCAACTCATTTTACTCAGAAGTGTCTTAATACTTTTTAAAAATACTTTATCTTGTTAGGGTTTAACAGAAGTTATTTTTGGGTAGCCCCAGTGTATTTCAATACACTCGTGTTCAATGACCAGATCTTATATACATTTTTATTTTATGGTCATTGAAAATTCATGCTACAGAGCTGTGATTCACTAAAAGTGTTTGTGCTTGTGTGTGTGTGCATGTGCATGTGTGTACACATGCATAGTAGGCTGTTTCTGTAACTACTTCTCAATTATATACATCTATCCACAGCAGTGTTACTGATATGAGATCAACTGAGGTAAATGAGCTTGCTTAGTGTGGGAAAGAAAAGTGGAATTTAACTGTATTTTTCATTTATCAAATGGTTGGTTCTAGAAAATACAGTGCCAGACTCCACTCAAGTATGTACAGCAACAGAAGAGAAAGCAAAGTGCACAACTTTCAAAAAGGAAATTTTTGATTGGACTTAAAAATAAATCTTTGAGGTAGGAGTAGTTAAACACAGGAACAGGCTTCCCATGGAGGGAACAGTCAAAGCAAATTTTGCCCTGAGTCAATGAATTCAGAAAAATAATAAAATAAAGACTGGTTATGAGGGTTCTAGTTTTAGAAGATAGGAAATCTTCCAAAATGTGAGAGCAAAGGAGTAACTCAAAAATTAGCAATTACAGAACAAATATGTTTGTTGTACGAAAAATGAGATTGCAAAATTAATTTCCATGGGAAGTGTCAAGTCAAGAGTTTAGAATTTAGAAGGATTCTTAACAGGGATAAAGAAAAATGCCTTTAATATCAAATAGAAAATATCAGCCTTCATACCTCAGCAGCTTGTGTCAAAGTCTGTCAGTGATGAAATAAGACTTACCAAGGAAAGACTGTTTTCTTTTTATTTTTCTCCCCACACATCCCACCCCAGACTGATTTCAGTTAGAAGGAAAAAGAGTGAATAATGAATAAATAAAGTCAGCGCATTCATTCTAGATAAATATCAGCAGTAGGATGCTAGTACTTCTAAAGAGTGTTAGGAGTGTTCCATCTCTACTACTGAGCTACACGCTTTGATGCAAAATGGATGACTGCCACATTATCTGATGGCCTTGAATTGTTCTCAGAGAAGACAAGGAATATTTAAAGTTCATTGAGTCAGAATAGTTCAAGCAATGCTTCAGCATGAACAGAGAAACGCACTGAATTGTATCACTTCAGCCTGAAAAGTGTGCATGAGAGCAGCATCTGCTAGCTGCAAAATGCTGAAGTTTTCAGATATGAAAACTGTAGTGCTAAAAAATGCTCTAAGAAGCATGCTTATATGCATACACAAAGCTTAGAGATGCTCAGGCACGGTATAAACCAACTTTATTAAGAGTTCTTTTATGCTACTTTTTTTTGCATTTAAATAAATGTATCAGTTGTATGAAATTATCCACATGGTTTTGGAACAAATCTGCTACAGGTCTTATGCAAAGAATGTTATGAATACAGTCTCCACATCCACAATGTGTGAAGGATCAAGATTATTAAAATACGTCTACATTTCTTCCAGGTAAAGAAGCTGTTATTCTGGATTTTCAGACAAGGAACTAAGTAAGAGAGCAAATTCACTCCAGTCTGTGCATCACTAATTCCTCAAGCTCAGCCTCAGAGGGTGCATAAATCTGTTGCAGAATGGAAGTGAATCTCAACCAAGGAGATTAAGTGACTTGACTTTGAAACAGAGGTAAAATTATAGCATATTTCTTTTTCAGCTTTAATGATATCAGAATATTATTTTATCAGAAAATCATGCTTCTCCTTTTCAGGAGTTACACTTTGTGTCAGCTCCGTTCCAAAGACAGAAGGTCAAATTTGAGGTGTAAATCAGTACACCTCAGCTGATTTAAAAAAATACAGTGCTCTAAACAGCTGAGTTTATTCAATTTTGTCCTTAAAATTTAAACTTTATCAAGTTTATGCTTTTAGGTCATAAGCAGGCTATAACTCCTGATAAATAATTCAGTCATTTGAAATGTTACAGACAGAATCAGCACACTGCCTATGAACAGAAGGCACAGTTAAAAATAAATATTTTTAATTCTCCTTTCCTTCCAAGAGAATGATCCTTGCAACCTGATCAGAGACAAAGAAGCCCATGCGTCTTGTAGCTATGCATAATAAGGATTTATATCTCTGTGAATTTTTGATAGTTTTGAAAGAAACTGTCATTACTTACACATAAACAATTTTTATCCATGCTCCTTAATTTTCTCAGTGCTTTGTAGGGGATTCATAATAGTGAAATTGATCTGTCCTTTGGAAACTGTGGTAAGGGTGATTCTTGGACTGGGAATGTAGCAAAAGGAAATTTGAGTTGTTCTATAGGGTGACAGGCTCTTCTTCTACAGGCGTTAAATTCTCTTTATTTTCCTGAGTTCAAGCAATATCTCCCTGAAATATGTTACTAACTATCCTCAGAAATAAAACTCTACTTTATCCTTTTCTATTAGCTTTCCCACCTGTCATATTTGCACTCGAGTTCCTGACTATATTATTCAGTTAATCCTAGGTACTGGCATATGAACCTCATCACCAGCTGATCTAGGTGGAATGTGAAAAAATATGACTCACAAATGCTTGGAAAAGCATTATATATGTTTATCATACATGCATACCTGAAGCTTGAAGAGGTCCTTCCATTACTATGGAAGGACATCCATTACTATGGACCAGCCTTCCATTACTATGCCTCCATACATGGATCAAGGGCTAAGTCTAGTAGTGCACTCTCAGTTCCTTGTGCTGAAATTCTTTACTTCAATTGCACACCAGCTGCGTGAGACTGCTCATTTTCTTCTGAGGAGAACTGTGGAAGGTATGTTTCTAGCACACTCTACTAATGCAGTAAATATCCTATTAATCTCTGTATGAAAAACAGGAAGAGTCAGACACTTTTTTTAGCTAGCAATTTTTATGTTGTTGCACGTGCTCATTATTGAGCCTGATTTTGCAAAAGTTTATCTGCCATAAATTTAACAAAAAAAACTAAAACAAAACAGACAACAAAACTCAAGAACCCAAGCAATAGCTCAGGATTAACAGAATGCATCAAAATTGTTCCTCATTTTTTATGAAAAATGACAAATTCAGTGCCCATCAGTGTAATTCTTATAATGATTTTTTTTTATCTGTACTCCAACAGATAGTAGGGATTTGACACATAGCTGGTGTATCTGTCTGTGTCTATTAAAGTATTTTACTTCTCTTATTTTCTTTATGTAAAAATATTTCTGAATGATGGTTTCAAAACTTTTTAGACTGTTGAAGTGTTCCTCAAACAAAAAAAAAACCAACCTGCTCCCTCTGGACGTCTATATCAATACATAGATGTATTGTTATATATCAATATATAAATGTTATATATTGATATATACACTTAACATGCTTTAGATATCATAGAATTATTGACAAGCCTCACTCAACCCCTGCCTACCCCTAAAAGTAAATAAATTTCTTATGTTTGTAAGCTCCTTGCGGTCAGCATACAAAAAAAAAAAATTAAAACCCCTGGCAATTACCATTCCTCTTCATAGGGTGTCTTTCATCATCTTTGTTCCAAACCAAAGAGCAGGAAAGATCTGCTTTTGCTATAGACTTCGGAAAGTAACAGCTGAACTTCAGCTCATGAATCAATTTATGAAAAACTAAGCATCACATCTTAGGATGGAAGAAGAGGAAGTTATCTCACTCATAAGAGGTGAGTGATTTCCTTGGTCAGTCTTTTGAGTTCAGACAGTTAGTCCTTTCTTTTTGTTTTTTTTTTTTTTTTTTTATTTGGGTTTTTGTTTTTTTTTGTCTTCCCAAAGTGAAAATGTCTGAAGCTGTATAATGCTCAGGGCTTCCCATGTGCAACTCTGCAGCTTGCTTTTCCTCCAGGCTTTGTAATCTTTCATGCAAACCAGTGTGACTTTTCCAAGGCCTCTGTAGTTTTCCCATTTTCTCATGCTGTTCATCTTCTGTTAATATTGTTATTGCCCTCCACTCACAAACCCTGATATCGTTATGTTAGGTTGGCATTGGATAAAGTGATTACCACTGTCTTGAGAATCATGTCATCTTTACCCTCCATTTTTAAATACCCCACAATTTGCCATTTTATGCGATAATAGGCATGTACAAAGCTTATACATCAGTCAGCATCCAAAACTCTGCCCCTCCCAGTCTCTGTCATAGTATACTCCAATCTGTACTAATAAGCAGGAAGAAACATTAGGAGTTTAGGCAGGTTCTGATGGAAACCTTACAGTTATCAAAGAGAGAGCTTTCTGGGCAACCATTTGCTAGAAAGGAGAGTAGTCCAACAAGGAAACCTGTTGTATTTCTTCCATGCTGGCTGCTGGGGAGAGCTTTCCTTTCTCTTCCCCTTTTAATTTTGTTTACTTTTTTTTTTTCTCTTACTGTTTTGGTGTGTGTTTTTTCCCCCTATCTCTCTCTCTCTCCTTCTCCATTTTGTATTTTTATTTTTTTCCCCAAAGTAACAAATACCATTACTGTCAATGTGTACCATCCTCCATGGATCAGACAAAGAAATATTTGT
>NW_022994368.1:0-40000 GCF_012275295.1 Melopsittacus undulatus | reverse complement strand
ACTAAAGGAGTGAATCTTTATCCACTTATTTCTATTAGCTTCTGGGTGGATCGTAAGCTAAATTGTGAGTGGTGTGCTGAGTTCATCTTTTCAGGCTGTTACATCTGTGATAGCCTTTGTAAAGTAAATCCAGGATGACAAGTAAAACCAAAAGGGGACAATTAAGCCTGTAGGTTGATCATTGATGTCTTCCTAACTAATGGACCAGAGAACCCAACTTCTCACAAAGACATTATTGCACTGTCAAGATTTTGCATTAGAAAGTATCTCAATATGGGTTATTTCACTGCCATGACATTTTATCTTACTCCTCTCTCTCCTCTCTCCCCTCCAAATCCCCCCATCACTTCTTCCCTTATTAAGAAACAAATATTAAGATAGTTTATTACCTGGTATATTTTGATATCTTTTTTCTGTTCCCAATTGGCTTTAAAATATGGATGTAACATGGAGATTTAATTGGTTTCATTGGCTAATTATTTAATGGTTTCCTAGTCCCACGAAATTCATAGTAAATTTGCAGATGCATCAGAAGCTTTTGTTACCATCAGTCATGAGGTTCCATTGTTTGCTGAGAAAGTTGTGTGGGGAAACAGTCAGCACTGTTTAATTTATTCCCTTCAATCCACTATAGAGAAACGCTAGCTCAAAAGAATACACAAAATCACATCTATTGTGTCATTTCATGGGTTTCCAGAAAATTTGAACTGGTATGTAAAGCAGTTGTTAAAACAGTAAGGGAGACATCTGATAGTGTTTTTGTATTTTAATATATTGACCACACCACAAATATGAAGGCACATGGTACTTGCTCAATACTTTTTAGTAGAAAGTTATTTTTTTTCAGCTCTGCTTGGTATAACAGTTACAGTTATTCATCTTGCCAGCTAGATCACTGTAATTTTTTGATCATCAGTCAATCCTGAAACAATCTTGAAAGGTGGTTCAGATATAACAAGTAATGAAGAACAGCTAAGAAAATATACTGTATATGTCATTTAAAAACTGAACTCCTTATTCAGAACACTTCAGTATAACTTATACTGATTGTGAAAATCATATACATATTCCTTTATTCTACGAAAATCAAAATCACTGTTAATGTTTTAATAGATGCACCAGATGTCATTAAACATTTGTGGGGTGATTTGATGTATAAAATTGTTTTGGTTTAAACCCAGCTGGTAACTCAGAACCCCGCAGCCGTTTGCTCACATCCCACCTTTCCCTCTCTCTGGATGGAATACGGAGAAGAACTGGAAGAATGTAAATGCCATGAACTGAGATAAGAACAGTTTAATAACTAAAATACAATACAATAATACTACTATTACTACCAATAATAATAAGGAAAATAACAAGGGGAGAGAATATAAAACTAAAAGGGCAAAGGCAAAACAAATAACAAACCCAAGTGATGCACAACACAATTTCTCACCACCTGATGACCAATACACAGCCCAGGCTGAGCAGTGATCTGGGCCTTTTGGGCAGCTCCTCCCAGTTTCTATGCTGGGCATGATGTGCTGTTGCATGGAATACCCTTTTGGCTAGTTTGGATCAGGTGTCCTTTCTCTGCTTCCTCCAGAGTTCTTGTGCTCCTCCTCACTGACAGAGCATGAGAGACTGAAAAGTCTTTGATGAGGGTAAGTACTACTGAGCAACAACTAAAACATTGGTGTGTTATTAGCATTATTCTCAGACTAAAGCAAAAACACAGCACTGCACCAGCTGCTATGAAGAAAATTAACTGTTACAGCTGAAACCAGGATAAAAGTTTTCATGGAAAACTGACAGGACTTTACCAATACACTATTCCAGCAGTGTATATAGTTTATTTTTGTGACTCGGCTGGTCTGAAAGGTGAATTTGGTTGAGAATAGTCATCTTTGAGTTATGCTAGGATGATGGTTAAGCACAGAGCCTGGTAGCACTTATTTTATATTTCACTTTCTTTGTTCGGCATTTTTTTTTCTACTTTTTTGAATTCTAGTGATCAGAAAACTATTATTTTATAGTATCAGATGCCTGCCTTCTGTGATTAGCCTAATGTCTTCTCTGTCATGTGATTCGGATGGTTGCTGTCTTAAGCAACCACCTGCTGTCTTAAGCAACTCACTACACAACACTGATGTGTAGTGAGTAAGTTACTTGCTATTAACTAAATTGACAAATCATTGTAGAATATCTTTCAACACCAAATGCCTCAACATCAGTTAGTAATCTGTATGGAAAAAATAGAACTATGCATGCTGTAACATGTGGCCCTCATCAGACCTTGGGTCTTGACCTGCAGTTGAAATTCACATAAAAGCTTTATGCTCTTATCTTTTATAATGCATTTTAAAATAAATATATGTGTTTTCACACATTTTTAATACTTTTAATATTTAGATAGTACTACGTATGAGATAGAAAAAATGCATGAAAAGGCCGTAGGAGGCATGTCATTAATAAATATCCTTATTGCCTGTGAATTTCACTTAAAGTAATGAAATATTTCCTTTTGATCTATCATGGTTTATATCTAGTACTTGAAAAGACAAGCGTTTCTTTATACCTTTATTTGAAGTGTACTATCATAGCATGAGTTTCTTTCAAGAAGAATTTTTGCTAAGATATTAGAAGAAAATTTGTTTGCAAGTTTAGGAATACCTTTAAGTATAGCCCAGAATAATTAATTATGTAGTCATAGCTGTTAAGCTTTTTCCTAGTTTTTATAGAAGATTAAAGGTGTGGATTTTTAAAGTAATTTTTCTAGAAGATCGTTTTTGGTTTTGATTTTTAATCCCAGATACAGTTTCAAACTTGTTCAATTTATAATTCTTGTATTTAAATTAAAAACTTAAAACCACAAACACGAAAGGTTCAGTGCTTTAATAATGCCATTTTAAATTGCATACAAACATTGAAAAATGAGGACATTTAAATATAAATTTTAGCCATTTCAAATAAGGTTTATTTAAGAAAATTTGATTTCTTTTTCTCTTACAGGAATAAGCTTTGACTGTGATGACTGGTTTGCCCTTATTTTTGACCCACCCCCTGTTTGCCAATAAGAATTCTGCTCAATCCTTTACTGGAGAAATAATAGTAGACAGAAGAGAGAAGAAAATAAACAGTTATACCTGCTCATGCCTGTAATAAGATCTTGATGTTGCAATGAGAATAATGTGAACTGATGCTCAACTCCACATGCCCAGTGGTTCCATGTAAACGATGGTTTCAGGCCTTGTACTTTTCAAAACTGGATCATAATCCAAACACAGCTTCATTTGTGCACAAGTTGTTCCTTCTCAGCATTATAAGATGCATAAGATTTTTCAGGTTGAAAAATATTATTATTAATAGTATTGACCATATATATAAGTGTTGCAGTTTTAATTGCTGTGGTAAAGAAAAATCTCTAAAGATTTTCTTTTATTCTCATTTTTTTTTTGTGAGGTTTTTTACAGAGGCAGCAGTCAACTAGTGTGCTAGTGGGAAAGGTCTCTGGGATAGGTGCTGTTGCCTTGATTTTTTCATATAGAATTTATTACATTATAGCTCAAGTCTTTAACTGGGACCCTGGGATGCTAATATAATATAAACAAATAGTGCATCTAAATTTTCATTAGGTTTTATATATATATATATATATTTAAACATTTTTCAGTGATATAAAACTCTTGTGGACTGGATTGCCATAGTTAGCCAGAGTCCAGAATGTTCAACATACCATGATCCCAGTATTCCATAATGAACAATTACTTTAAAGACTTCATATATTCATAGAAGCTGGTAAATAAGCACAAGACTGAAAGTGATAACTCTGTATGTTTTCAGTGTTTTACAGTTTAAATTAATGAACATCTAAGTGCAACAAAATAATTTCCTTGATGTTTGAGGGTTTTTTTGTTCTTTGGACAGTTGCTTGTTTGTTTCTTGTTAACAAAATAACTTAAGATATAGCCTAATGACTGATAAAAATCTGTTTAATCCTTGTTCCTCATTTCTAATGGAAATGGCAGAAAACTCTCTAGGATAGCTCACACAATACTTTTAACCTAGAGTGTATTTTACCGACAGTCTAAAGGAAATTTGGCAATTAGGATTTAGGCAATTAGGATTTAGACATTTAGGAATTGCACAAATTTACAATTTAGAAAATGTAATGTTATGTTTAGGCACAAAGTCTGTGGAAGGAGAACAGATTTAAAAAAATTAAGGCTAAAGCCAAAGAACAGTTGGTATAAAAGAGCAAGTACTTTTTTCAAGTATAACAATCAGAATTGTTGGCTGATTTGTCATTGAAGACATTTTCTGATTATTTTTATATTAATTTCACTTAAGAAAATTAAGAGAATATTTTGGTCTCTGGAAATTTTCCTGGATTGAAAAATTAGAAGATTTAAAAGACATTATGGTGCCTGTGTGGAGTTAATTATTATAGGTACCACACTTTTTGAAACTAATTTTTTACATGTTGATTAGTCTCTATAAAATAATAACATCACCTAGAGAAAGACTCCAATGTTTTGGGTTTATGTGTGGTACATTACTGTCATTTGCTAGTCAGTGTCATTTCTGTATCTTAAATAGTAAGTCATAAGTCATAAACTCAGATGTTTAAGAGAAGACTGGTTGCAGCTTGCCAAACAATGCCTTCAGTTCTAGCCAGACACAGATTTTGGCTTGACTAGCAATTTGGACAGATAGTTAACTGTCCAATGCAAATGGTAAATTATTTACTTAATTGTTGCCAAGCAGGCTTCTAATTTATTTTCCCTAGATGCAACTTGTTAGTAAAGGATACCATGTTTTACATTGCTTTAGGTACTCATAATTCTCAGTAAGACAAGTAAAAATATGAACAACAGTATCCAAAAAAATCATCCGGTTGCTCATTCTAAGATACTAACAGAGTAAGCTCCAAGGATAAGGGAATAAATTTTAGTTTTCCTGTGCAGTCACTCCATAGCTTTCCTGAAATCAGATTAGGAGCACTTTGCCAACTCTCTGAAAACCTATTTGCTTGAATCACATCTAATTGCAAAGTTCTGATACTATTCAGACACTGTCTAAGAATAGAGGAGCACCAGTCTCTTGAAGGCTGCAATTTGAAGTGTGAGGATAACAGCAGGAATACAAAATCCATTATTGTGGAGAGAACAGAATAGACACCTCCAGCAATTTAGGGCTGGCTTCATTCTTGGGTTGCCTTTCATGCTGTCAAGTATTTCAGTTTTAAATATTTATTCCATGTATTCTTGGAGCTGTTTTCTGTACCCTTCCCAAATCTATTCAGTATGAATTCCCAGATCTTGATGAACACATCCATAGAATGTGTCATACAGTATGAAACCAGTGGCTGCTTTTTTTGTGACAGAATTGCCACTCCATTTGATACAGTTCATCATATTGATCTATGCTTAACAGGCAGCCAGTTTAGATGACTCATGGAAAAATCATGAAGTCAAGATATTTGAAAACTTCTCATTGCAGATTGCAAGCACATTTTGCACCTTTTTCATTCTGTCTTGAAGCCCACCATCCACTTCTGGTAGAGAATCTATCTAATTCAGTTTAACATTTGTAAGCTAAAAGAACAGCCTAAATTAGCTGACTTCTTGCACACACCAACAGCTGTTCTCAGTCAGCAATATAAATGAGACCATGCTATTATGGAGGAAGCAAGTTTAGTTTTACAAACACTGGCTACAATATATCAGTTGGACTTAGAAAGGAGGCCTGGCCCATTTTATTTAAAACTGTGAATACAGACAAGTTGAGTAACAGCTAAGCATTTTGCTCAGCAAGTCACTATCTACACTCCTATTTAGATTTGGAAGATTAAAACTGTGACACTATCTTTGCTATATGGTTGTCAGGCTACATCTTCTGAAACTTTAAGGCAGTGATTTTACCTCTTCTGAATATCTTCCCTTCCTTCTTAGATACAAACCTGTTGGAGTTAAAGCATTTTACTCTGTCACCAACCTGTAAGTCACCCTTTTAAATCTGCTTTTGCTAAAGTCTAATTCCTGAATCCTACCCCAATCCTGGATCTAACACCATACTTAAGGAAACTTTAAACTTCTAATTCTGGCAAGTAACACCATTCATCCAAACAAGACAGGGCCCTACATTACCAGATATCAACTAGCATTTTGGTTACAGTTCAATTCAAATAATGATTTTTTTTTTTATTGAACAGTTATTATAGGCTTTTTACTGACAAAAGGTTGTTTCATTCCTAGGGCCTATTTAAAATTTC
Organism: Melopsittacus undulatus; assembly: GCF_012275295.1. Classification (NCBI taxonomy): domain Eukaryota; kingdom Metazoa; phylum Chordata; class Aves; order Psittaciformes; family Psittaculidae; genus Melopsittacus; species Melopsittacus undulatus. Next base: position 33,744 of record NW_022994368.1, on the reverse strand, counting down.
TGTGAAAAACAGAACAGAACAAAACAAACACCAAAATGCCTTCTCCTTGGTATTGGTACATGACCAAACATTCAAAGGATTCAGCCATGTCCAACTTAAAGAAAGAACAGCTGATCAAAAGAGATGCTACCTATTATTTGAAAACTTTGCAGCCACCATGAAAATGTCGATTACAGATGTACAGCCACATGAGGGCAACTTTTCAGTCATGATCTAAAGCTCATCTTCTAGCCTTCTATGGCTTGGTATCTCTGATTTTTAGCATATAAGATTAAGTATAAGAAATAAGTATCTCTATTCAAGGTATAATGATAAATTCCTAAAAATAAACTAATAAAAATTCTAGCTTAATTATGCTCTTATGCATAATGCACCTTAAGCCTTTAGTTCATATTTGTCCTTAATTTACCTCTCCATAACATGCAGCTGTTGTTTACAGGCTTCATACAATGCAATGGGTTGAATTATTTTTTAGATATTATTTGACAGACATATAAAAGAAATGTTATTATTTATATAACCCTAACTGGAAAATTTCCAATTTTTTATTTTTTCTTTTTTTTTTTTTTTACATTTTGTACTTACAGCTTCCTAGCATTTACAGCTTCTGAGTATCTCATAGGATTTGTGAGGTTAGTTAGCAATTTCAGGTGGACTAACTTTTATGCAATGTGTTTTTCTCCCTTATATTTCCTTTCCTTATATTTTCTTTTTGAGGTATATAGATGTATTGCTTTCATTTTCAGTGTTGTTATTCACACTACCTATTCTCTTGGTTATTCAATTTTTTATATGAACCATTTCCTTTGAGGAATGTCCAATATTGGCAGACATTTTTCTACCAGTCATAAGGGAAATCTGACAGACAATTGGAGCGTGAAAACAGACACATTGGTGTTGCAGAGAGAAATTGTTACACTAATCTTACACCCACTGGGCATTTTAAAACTGTACCTTTAATGAAATAAACACAACAGAACTGTGTAACATTCTCTGGAAAAAGAAGACATCTCACAAACGTGCATGTTTTTTGCATGAAGCACTACTTTTGTAGTTCAACAGAAATCAGTTCTGATGCCAGTTTGTATTGATGGAAAAAGACTATAGCGCTGGTATCTTAAGCTGCTGACAGCCTCTTTCTCTTTGTCCATAGCTGTTTGTTGGTATTGCTTAACTAGAAGTCAGTGACATGGAGAATTCAACCGAATGAAACAGACCATGTGAGCATACCTAAGATGCTTCAGTGTAGTCACTAACTTTGATTTACAATCATAAGATTGTTATGGAGTTCATTATTTTTTTTCTGTTTATTCTTCTTGGGTTTTGGTACCAATCTTTCTTACGCATCAGCCTGGTATACAGATATAAGACAAAGGGCAGGTCAATACGATGCATACGGTGTTATGCTGCTGAGGTCATATAGCTCCTTATGTCAAAATAATTTTCAGAAGCTCTTTTCATTAAGCTATTCTGCATTGTATCAAATATCACCATATCCTTAAGGAGCTTAAGACTGGTAAAGTATAGACAAAAATGTTCCATGTAACTTTAAATTTGTGTATATGTCACTGAGACAATACAGATGTAATCAAAATAACTTTTTTATATGTCTTACTAGTGAGAGGGATGTTACCATACGAGCAAATATGGTCAATGACCAGGCTTCCCATCCAGGAAAAATCACAATAGCCTGATATTTTGCTTTATTTTATATTAAGACAAAAAAAAAAAACCCACAAAAATAAAAAAAACTATACAACCAACCACACAAAAAAAAACTCCAACAAAACAACAAACCAAAACCAACAACAACAACAAAAAAACCCCAACAACCAACTAAATAAATAAAAAAGAGAAAATAACTTTTTTTCTAGCTCCATCCCTGGCAGTGTTCGATGCCAAGTTGTACAGGACCTTGGGCGACACGATCTAGTATGAGGTGTTCCTGTCCATGGCAAGGGAGTTGGAGCTAGATGATCTTAAGGTCCTTTCCAGCCAATGATTCTACGAACTGATAACTTCAAAATTATACAAGCCAATAGAGTTTGATTTTGAAATTTCATATAAAATTTTGATATATGAATGCTACTACAGTAAAATTTCCAGTTAAGTAGTGAAGTTATTACTTAGCTGTAGTTCCGTTGCCCTTAGCTGTACTTTTCTGGATCTGAACTTCAGGTGTGTTGCATCAATGTACTGATGATCCATGGTTTCAAGATCAATAGTCAGCTTTTACTAGTCCAGTGAACAAATGGGTGTGCCTGGTCTGATGAAGAATCAAAACATGTAAACAGATTTGAAGTCTGCAGTTGCTATCTCAGTGAATGTTTATGAAACTTTTTTATCAGTTATGCCTCACAAGTCACAACTTGCTACAGCTCATAAAATACTATATTGCTTGGTAAGTCCTGAATTATTTTCCTTTCCTAATAAACAAAATATTATTTTTAGTATAAATATGAGAGACCTACAATGTCTGTTTGGGTTTGTTGGTTGGGTTTGGTTTTTTTTTTATTTTAATATGTGAGTGTTTTTAGTTTTTATGAGCTTTTCATCTATGGGATTTGAAGGATAGGAGGCAGAAGGCACTGGGAACTGTTGTTCTGAGCTATGGAGTTTTGATACTGAATCTTTTTTAGATCTTGCCAACATTTTTGGTTTTAAGATTATGTTTATAAGTGTTTTGCTTGCTTTTTTTGGAAACACCTGACACATTTCACAACAAGATGTTTTATCTCATTATTTTCTCTGATGTAACAGGAGCAGAAAGGATCAAAAAGCAGGTTCTCATTATTAATGGATCAAATGGATTCTTTTCCTTTCAGATACAGTTCTTTAATGTCCAAATATTTGTCTGCTACCATTTTGTGCTGGACACTTATTTTGTCTGTTGAAATGTAGTGTTGCATTTTCATGCAAATTAACATGACTAAAATGATATGCCACAGAGTATGGAAAAAAAAAATACCCCACATCAAAGAGGTGTTAACATCTGCCTCAGCTGGCAGCATCTGTCCATTTCAGAATGCAGGATGGCTGCCAGAATTTCATTGGTTTTCATGTTAACACCAGGCACGAGAAGAAGAAACTCAATGCATGGAATTCGACAGTAAAAAGGCACTTACCAGACAGTCTCCTTAATTCATAATTTTGAAAACACTTTGAATATTTAAATATGTGCCTGTAAGGCATATTATTAGCCATAAGGACATCAAAAAGCTTAGAGCTGTAAAATGAAATGCACCACTCAATAACAAGAATGCATAAAATTCAGAATATAAACATGCTTTTACACTTACAGCTGAAATTCAGCTGCATTGTCTCCATTTGAATATGAACTAGAACTTTGCAACTTAAGCTTGTAAACCAGTGAACAATTTTACACAACAGAAGTTATAATAAGATTAAACTGGAAAGGAGATTATTCTGTTCTATGGCAAGGCTGCATTCTATTGCCTCACAAAGTGTTTTATCAAAGTACAAATAAAATAAAATCTAGTACCTCTAAACTAGCACTACTTTTTGTACATACCTTAATTTAGTTTCAGTAACACTAATTCATGCCACCACAAAATTATTTGAGAATGCCTACAAGGAAAAAATTTAACTTTTACTGGATGGAATTAAGTTGCTGTTCCAAACGAAATTTTTCTTCACAAATCTTGCCAGAATGGGTATACAAAATACTGCAAATATATTTATGTTGATTTTATAAATTAACATACTATAAAGGAAAACTAGGCATAATGTACACAGAATTGATTGTCTACAGAGGAAAATGCACATTTTAAATAAAAAGGCATTGTCTGAAATATGGGTATTCTACAACATATCAGGGCAATCTGCGCTAATGCTTGATTATCCTCAAAGTTAAAACTTTTCCTTATACACAGCCTGAACATGTCTTTTTTCAGCTTGCACCAGCTGACCCTCACCCTTGCATCTGCACACTGTCAGGAGCCCCTATCCAACTCTTAGATGACCCCTTGTAGGTCCTGGGGAGATGTTAGGTGCCCCCAGATCCATCTGTTTTCCAAGCTCACGCAGGCCAGCTGCCCCAGCCTCTCCCATGGGTCTAATACTCCAGTCCCAGTGTTTTAGGGGTCCTCCCCTGAAGTCCCTCCATTTTGTCTGTGTCTTTCCTATGTTGGAGCCCAAAACTCACTGTAGTTTCTAGATGTGGTCTTGCATGTGGCACCTGTGAGATACCCAAGGATAATCCCTGCCTTTGATCTACAGGTTGTGCCATGCACCCCAAAACTGTTGGGTACTTTTAGTACTAGCACACACCATGGGCTTGTGTTTGGTTTGCTGTCTACCACCAGCCCAGGCCTCTTCCTGCAGAACTGCTCCCCAGCCCCTCTGCACCATGGCTTCCTGGTACAGAGGTTTTGCGCTCCCAGGAACAGCACTTAGCTGTTGCTGTATTTGTCTTTGAGATAACTGAATAAAACTACTTTTTTCTTCTCCTCTAATTTTTAGGAGAAACAATGATCTTGCATAAATGTCCTCTTTTCTAGAAGAAATTATGAGACCCTAAGGAGTATAAAGATGACAGCCAATAAACTGAAATATGCCCATGTCATCTGAAGCCATCATCTGAGGCCATTATCTTTCTTGATTCTTTGATACCACATCCATGATTTCTCTCTGCTTTAAGTACTTATAAATATTTTAAAAGACAACTATAGAAATGAATGATCTATGACTTAATGAGATCTTGTATCTCTTGAGAAAGATGTTAACTTTCCTCCCAAATAATACAATGCACAATTCTTCTGTTTAATATAATGTTCATTTGACTGGGCAGTGAGACATTCATCTGGCAGACACTTTAACTGTAACTATGCAGTTACTCTCCATGAATTCCCTGAGAAATCTGTATGTTTAAAGCTCTTTTGTAACTCTCATAAAATTAAACTGAAATATGGGTTTCAGTTGTGAATCCTGTATGATATACTTTGTCACCCACACTACTGAAAAGCTGTTCATGGTGGACAATTATCAGAGATTATCTGTATTTTTCAGAGATTGTTTAATTTCTATCAAGTTCAGTAAACTATTTCTGCCACCTTAATTTCCTGTTTTTCCTGCTGTATTAATTTTCAAGAGAACTCTTTGAACTTGAAAAAAGAAAATGCAATGGGAGTGGTGAAAAACACTTCTATACTTCATAAATTTGTAAAGCCTATTTCAGTTTTAGATGTTTTTTAGTCTTCATTGAAATTTAAAACATCATCGGGGGCTGAAGTGCCTCCCATATGAAAACAGGCTGAGAAAGCTGGGGCTGTTTAGCCTGGGGAAGAGAAGGCTGCGTGGAAACCTCATAGCAGCCTTCCAGTATCTGAAGGGGGCCTATAGGGATGCTGGGGAGGGACACTTCATTAGGGACTGTAGTGATAGGACAAGGGGTAACGGGTTGAAACTTAAACAGCAGAGGTTTTGACTGGATATAAGGAAGAAATTCTGTCCTGTAGGGGTGGTGAGGCACTGGAATGGGTTGCCCAGGGAGGCTATGAATGCTTCATCCCTGGCAGTGTTCAAGGCCAGGTTGGATGAAGCCTTGGGTGATATGGTTTAGTGTGAGGTGTGCCTGCCCATGGCAGGGGGGTTGAAACTAGATGATGTTAAGGTCCTTTCCAACCCTAACCATTCTATGATTCTATGATTCTATGATTCATTTTCAGTCTACAACAAGACACTAACTATCATGCCAAAAACCAAACACGGCAAATCATATGACACATTCCTTATTAAATGTAGATTACATAAGTATTTACAAAACTATTTGCATCTAATATAACACATTAGACACAACAGATTGCAGTGACCACATTTAAATTTAGAATAATTAACATGAAGCTGACAATTTTTTTTATTTTCCTAGAGATAATTGCTAAAAAATTAGCATTTTTTTCAATTTTAGAATATAAGAAGTGAGAGGAAATAAGATAGCTTTTCTGTACTATATTTAGAGGGTTCATTGAATCTCAATTCAGGAGAAAATATAAATTTTATTTGTTTTTATTTATTTCTTTGTGTTTTACTCAATAATAAAGAGTAAATGCTCATACCAGTTTATTTGAGATTAAATAGATATTACATTATATGTTTCCTAAACCAGATTTCACACAGATAGAATCTACTGATTCCAAACTGCTAATAATAGCTGTTTATGTTACTCAAAAGCAGCAATGAACCCCAAAGTCGATTGCATTTTATTTTCCTGGCACTTATGGGAAATGCATTTTTTGTTAAAAAATCTGGTCTACACCCATCTCAGGGAGTTTCATAAGGCTGTACTAGAAGAAGTAATTATTAGGGCTACAGCACATAGTTAAAAGAAACTCTGTGCAAGTAAATGTGATAAAATTGAACTTTATGGGGTTTTATTATAACAGTATAATCAACCTTATATTCCAATCACTTAAATTCCCTTAGCATAAAAGGCATATTGAAAACATTCATTACATTATCAACTGACCAGCAGGGAAGTTACAATCGAGTGATTGCATAATTGCTTTAATTGATCCTTTTGAAGTAATATTGGATGGTATGGATTTACTCATGATTATTACCAGAAATATTTGGATTAGTACTTTATTTTTAATTTCTTCACCAAAATTTCTCATTTGTAGCACTGTGATCAATATAGCACATTAACTTCTATGTCTCATTTTAATGATTTTTTTTTCCTAACACTTTACCTTTTGCCTAAAGCAGATGAATATTTTAATAACACTCTCCTGACACGCCTTACTGTTCTATTGTATATTCTTCATTACAGAATATGCAAAAAGATAATTATCAACTCAGTATATTAGAGAGAACAAGGGGAAAAATGCATAAACATATTAATTTTACACAGAATAAAGGTGTCTAGAAATAAAATTGTTAATATATCCGCAAACAATGATATAGTAACATAAATGCCACAAATTCGTATGTCTGTCCTGCACATTGAAATGACCAGATCTGCAGATCCCTCAAGAAGTTATAGTTTTTGTCTCCCTAGCCAGCCAGACCTTGGTCTTCATCACTATGACCTTGTCATCATCCTAGTTACTAATGAGGATGTTGACCTGTGTTAGCCCTATATTGACACTGGAGAACAGCACTAGTGACTGGCCTCTAAATGAACATCATGATCACAACCCTTTGAGCCCAGCACCTCAGTCAGATTTCAGATTATCTCACTTATGTTTATCCAGAACTTACACAACTTGTAGATGCGGACATTATGTGAAACAGAGTCAAAAGCTTTATGTAAAGTTGGGATAAGGAGTATGCACTGATCTCCCCTCATCCACAAAGTGTCAGTAAGTTCCCTTTGTTAAGTCCATAGTGACTAGTTTTAGCCATCTTCTTGTCCTTTTTATGTGTGTAAATGTCTCTGTCACTTTCCCCTTTGAGACTTATTGGCCTGTACCTTCCCAGATTTTCCTTCTTTACCTTCTGGAAGATGATAGTGACATTTGTCTTCTTCTAATCATCAGGACTGTCCTTCAATCACTATGACCTTCTGAAGGTACTTGAGAGTAGCCTTGTTCCCTTGGCACTTGTGAATGTAAACCATCAGATTCTATCAACTTCTGTGCATCCACTTTGTGTAAATATTCCCAACCCTGATTCTTCTCTATCAGTGTTAAGTCTTCCTTGCTCTGAACTATGGCAGTAGTCTCAAGAGTCTAGGATTCCTGAAGTTTGGATTTACTGTTTAAGATGGAACAAAGAAGGCATTCTGTACCTTGGCTTTCCCCATGTCCTTAGTCATCAGGGTCCCTAACACATTCAACAGTAGACCCACACTTCCCTTAATCTTCCTTTTGCTACTGATGTACCTGTACAAGCCAAGATCTGACGGTATCCAAGACTGTCACTGCTTCTGTCTCTTGTATATTTCCTTTTTATGCCCATTCCTTTTTTCAAAAGCTTATTAATTCATCCAGACATTGTGCCAGGTTTGCTAGACCTCCTCACCTCCAGATGGACTGTTACTGATCTTGGAGGAGGTCACCTTGAAACACAAAACAGCTGTCTTCCCTAAGATTGTACTCCATGGGATACTTCCAAGAAGGTCCTTGAGAAGCCATAGTCAGCTTTGCTGAAATTCAGGGCTCATGACCATGCTTTATGCTTTGTTTCCTCCTCTCATGGTTGCTGCAGCACAGCCTTCACATCACCAACAAGTTCTTCCTTGCTTGTAAATATCAGGTCCAACAGACGCCCCCTTCACTGGCTCTTCAATCACCTGATTCCATGAAATAACAAAAATGCTTTTATGTTTAAATTTCTTTGTAATGTCATCATTGTAGAAAAATTTGTCAGGAAAATAATGAAAAAGTTAAATAGTCTTCTTTTTGTTGTGGCAAACATGAGCCAAACTATAACAAGCTAGCTATTTAAATGTCAAATATCATTTGAATAAAACTTATTTAGTAGATATGGAAAATGAACACAAAAAATTATTTTCAACAACTCATTTTTATATACTGCATCATTGATGGTTAACTTTTTTTTCTTTTTGACACAAATTCACCAAACGCCAAAGGGAAAAAAGAAACAAAACAAGGAAAAGTAAAAAAAAAATAATGAAAAATATTTTTTCTTTAATTTCTGGCAAACAATGCTACTGTGAATTATTAATTTTACGTGAAATATATGCTACTCAGGCAGATAATATGTACATAAACTTCATTAGTTCTGACAAGCAATTGTATTAGCTCCTATGACATTGATTTTGACCTACATTAACACTTGATAAAGTTTCAGTTTTGACAAAATTTTGGAAGCTTGAAAGCTAGAATAAATTCAGGACTAAGTGCCAATAATTTTCTTTTCTGATTGGGTTATGCTGAATGTGATTAGGAACAGCCAAGATGATTCATCAGGGGCTAATTGCACTTAACTAACTTGATTGCAGGCCACAATTAAATGAGTGGCTCGTTTAGAAGTGGAGAGTGTTGTTTACTTTGTTGTGTGCTTCAATCTTAGCAAAGCATTCAGTCCTTGCTATTAGTCCATTTAACAATTGAATGCTACTGGTATTCCTCAAGCATCAATAATTGTTTTCTTCAAGAGACCTATAATGAAAGCATCATGACCTTGGCTTGATCAGGGAGTGACTGAGCTGTAGCCAATGGCAGTGCAGCGGAGACCTGAGGAGCCTTGTCATGGGTACAGGACAGGAGAACAACATCTGAAGCTGTTGGAAAGGTACAGCATGACTGGTGATGAACTATTTTGATGCATGTCATGTGCCAACATGTGACTTATAAAACCTCAGTAGTGGAGATGAAAGAAAGCATTGTTAGGCAGCTGTTTGACAACACCTTGTCGGTCAGGGAAGTTCTGCTGTGGCTGCATATGTAGTACCACCCTTTTTTAATTGGAAGACCTATAGAGGCCTACAGTTACAGTTAAAATTACATTTGGCTTACCAGGAAAAGCACACAAAATCCCTGAACTTTCTGAAGAACTACTTCATCAGAGAAGATGCTTTCTACCAGGAATAATATGGCTTCTTAAGGACTCTCTATGACATATGACTTAACAATGACCTTCACTTTGGTTCATGTTCACAGTTAGGATCTGAAACTCACACAAGCATCCATTTAAACAAGGTTTCAATATAGAAAACACAGAGGTAATTCAGTACAGACTAAATATCTGGGTATTAACCTTGTTTCTCAGAGTCGTAGTCAAAATTCCTGGATATAATTCTTTGTTAAAAATATCTCAGTGTTTAGGCTATCCTTTATGAATGTGCAACATACCAGCCTTGCTGGTACTAATTCAAATGGAAAACTTGGTGATCAATCTTCCACATCAAATGAAGGTATCTAAACCATAACTTCTCTATGCCTGTCTCCTGACTGATTACAGTAGTTCCCTGTTTCAGTCATGATATGGAACAATAAAAATTATTGTATTGTGTTGATTTTTTTTTTCAAGGACAACAGAATCATTGATGACAAGTCTAATTTATTAGTAGCAGTCACTGAATGAATATTCTTCCATTCATTGCTTTTCATGAAATATAAACCTCTTCATTCTATGCATATATCATGCTGCTTTCCAGAAGCTGGCGTCTCATCCCAGCCTCTCAGTTATATCTGACAACTGTGCCCTTCTTCATGAAGATTACAGCTCCTTTTTCTCACTTCTTTTTCATATTATAAATTTTGTGTGGTATTTTGTAAAGCTGAATCATGTTTCTTCCCACAACCATTTTTGCTGTCATCCACACATGCATAAATTTTGTGGATAAAATATGATAGTAGTGTCTATGCTTTAGCCTACGTCTCAGCAAAAATGCAATATTCTAACAATCTATCTCAAATGGTTTATATTGTTTAATGTTTCCTTCTTTGCTCTTCAAACGGTGGATCTAAGTACAATCGGCTTTTAAAAAGCAGAGACTGTGTAACATATCCATCATCAAGAAACCAGTTACTTTTCAGTATGTTTCTGTTGGTAAATACTAGATAATTAATGAAATTGAAATAAGATGAAGCTCACTTCAACATATTAATATCTATTTTTAAACAAAGTTTTCAGTACAGATTTGTAAGAAAGTATATAGATGTGTTTTATTGTGTCTTTAAGGATTTTTAAACAATGTTCATTTTGTATTGCAAATGAAGCTACAATATAGTGAATATCTACTCTGTGCATAATGGGATTTCTGGCAGTCTAATGCAGAGACTGAATAGTATTTTAGATTTGCAATAGATCATAGGGCACTTTGTTGACATTCAAAGGAGTTGCTTCAGTGGATTCACAAGTCATAAACTTTCAAAGTAAAGAAATTCTTTCATCCCTCCTCCTGTTTGGATCACAACTGAAAGCTGTTATTCTGGGATAGAGAAGAAGGTTGGCTTATCAAGACAGCAGTGAGAGAGAGTGCTTGGAATATATAGATGTCACAAGAGTATACTCGTTACTCAGACTGCAAAATTCTCTAAGCATCAGTGAAAAAAAAAAAAATAAAAAGAATGGTCTCTGAGAAAAGAGATACAGTGTTAAGTATGAAAAAAAAAATATATATATATATCATGAAACAGTAAGTTTCTTTCTCTCTGAGTGGTGGTTGTTAGAATACCAAGACAGACTATATGCTAACTTTACAATATATAGCCCTTTTAATGGCATGTGATTAACATCAGCATATGTAATTTAACTTAAAAATTCTGCTTGCTGGTTTTATACAGTTGCTCCAGTCACTGTGTATAAACAGCCCTTTAAATCTTTCTCCTTTGGGAATTCACTATGTGTAATTTCAGAAATAATAACATCTGCACCTGAAAATAATAATAATCCCACATTGGTCAAAAAAATCAGTAAAACAATAGTAATCTGAAAAGAGTGGGACAAATGTTTTCAGTGATGATATACCAAAAGACAGAGAAAAATTGAGAGAATTAAAAAACCAAACTGATAAGAGATATAAATAGCCAGAAGGGAAGATTAATGATCTTTAGAGAACATTATAAAAAAGAAGAAAATAAAATTATATATAGGGGAATATGAAAGAATACAGACACATACCTACTGTATCACAGATGCGAACAGGAAGACAGCAGTATCTTTAAAAAATGTGATCCTGCCCCTCTACTCTGCTCTCATGAGACCTCACTTGGAGTATTGTGTTCAGTTCTGGTGTCCTCAACATAAAAAGGACATGGAACTGTTGGAACAAGTCCAGAGGAGGGCCACGAGGATGATCAGGGGACTGGAGCACCTCCCATATGAAGACAGGCTGAGAAAGTTGGGGCTGCTTAGCCTGGAGAAGAGAAGGCTGCGTGGAGACCTCATAGCAGCCTTCCAGTACCTGAAGGGGGCTTACAGGGATGCTGGGGAGGGACTATTCATTAGGGACTGTAGTGACAGGACAAGGAGTAATGGGTTGAAACTTAAACAGCAGAGGTTTAGACTGGATATAAGGAAGAAATTCTTTACTGTTAGGGTGGTGAGGTACTGCAATGGGTTGCCCAGGCAGTTAGTGAATGCTCCATCCCTGGTGGTGTTCAAGACCAGGTTGGATGAAGCCTTGGGTGATATGGTTTAGTGTGAGGTGTCCCTGCCCATGGCAGGGGGGTTGGAACTAGATGATCTTGAGGTCCTTTCCAACCCTAACTATTCTATGATCCTATGATTCTAATATAGCATTGTGCACATTCTTGTTTTGATACTTCATTGAATATAAGAACAAACTAAATTAATTTTTTAAAAGTAAAGAAATGAAGAGAATACCATTCGTACGTGTCAATATCTACACTGCTGTAGACAAGGTTCAGTTGAATCTCTTGTACTTCAGGATAATCATTTACTGCCTTGGTAAAAAAACAAAAAAAAACCCGACAACAAAACAAAAGAAAAAAAACACCCCACACCTCTCTGTTTGGGCATATTACACATAATTCTCACATGGTGGAAACATTTCTCATCTTTCTAGACATCATGAGGGATTATTCTGATACAGAATACTGAACAAAATAGATGACTGATACAGTCCAGCATGACTCTCTCTCTAATATATACATATCTGGAGTATTTGATCATGCTCTCATTCTGTAATCTTGCATAAATCAAGCACAACTCACTAATAGTGAAGGATCACTAAAGGAATCAGACTCAGGCAGTCCAATGATCTTAAGGGAAGAAAATGGGAAAGCGATTACCACCAATGCTAACAATTGCCATTATTTGCTTCCTTGTTGAAACCTGTGTTGCTTGTTTGAGAAATTCACACTTTAAAAATTAAACCTGAACTTCATAAAATTTATAAAATAATTCTCTAATATCTACATATGGCAAATTCTACTAATCTATTTAAAACAAACCTCAGGATGTCTTTGGTATTAACATAATAAAAATGATTTAAAAATTAAAAAGAAATGCTGCTTTCTTTGATTCATCACAAAGTATACCACTTTATTTCAGAACTCACAGAAATCTTAATTTCAAATAAATCTGCAGCGTTTAGTCATTTTGTTCTGATAACATGACCTATTTGCTAAATACTGTTCTATAATAAAAATTTGCAAAAAAAAAAAAAAATCTAACTCTTACAATTATACAAAATAACCTTATTATTTGTTTATCTATTTTCAGAACAGCTCAGGTTAATGACTGCTGATTTGTTCTATGCTGAGGAACTGCTGTTTCTGTTTCCTCTTGTAATTGTTCTAGATCTTTTGTATTCCTAACACACAAACTCCCTGGATAATTTTCCTACACTTATTAGGCAAAAATCTCATCAGGGATAAAACCAAAAAAACACAGTTTTCCTGAAGTAAGAGTACTTAATTTCCTAACCGCTGATGGTAGCATAGTCTGCTTTGAGTTGATAATGTAGCTGTTAGGACCTTCTTCCCATCTAAATATTGTGTGCAGTTCTGGTGTCCTCAACATAAAAAGGACATGGAACTGTTGGAACAAGTCCAGAGGAGGGCCACGAGGATGATCCGGGGACTGAAGCACCTCCCATATGAAGACAGGCTGAGAAAGTTGGGGCTGTTTAGCCTGGAGAAGAGAAGGCTGCTTGGAGACCTCATAGCAGCCTTCCAGTACCTGAAGGGGGCTTACAGGGATGCTGGGGAGGGACTATTCATTAGGGACTGTAGTGATAGGACAAGGAGTAATGGGTTGAAACTTAAACAGCAGAGGTTTAGACTGGATATAAGGAAGAAATTCTTTACTGTTAGGGTGGTGAGGTACTGCAATGGTTTGCCCAGGGAGGTTGTGAATGCTCCATCCCTGGTGGTGTTCAAGACCAGGTTGGATGAAGCGTTGGGTGATATGGTTTAGTGTGAGGTGTCCCTGCCCATGGCAGGGGGGTTGGAACTAGATGATCTTAAGGTCCTTTCCAATCCTGACTATTCTATGATTCTAAATCAATGACTTAGTACTCTTCTACTGTTCACCTTCCAGTCTCTTTTGATCTCACTGAATTAGAATAACTAGTCAACTTACATGGTAACCACCTCTTTAATGAAGCACAGAGAATAAGAAAAATACTGCAGACATGCAAATCAAGAAACTTCTATGAAAACAGTACTGCCTATATTATAACTTCTAATAAGCCTGTTGGAAGTAGCTCACCTTTCTTCTAAATATGGACATCATTAGAATGTCTGAATTTCAGGGGGTAAGGCAGCTGTTAATTTTAAAGCTAGATACTTTTATTTTCTGTAACTCTGGTATGGAACAAATAACAATGTCAGATGTGAGAAAAATGACATGCAGCTTTAAATTTGCCTCCTGTGCTTTTTTCATGTACCCTGTATTCCTACAAGTACCATAGAATCATAGAATCATAGAATAGTTAGGATTGGAAAGGACCTCAAAAAATTTACGTTGTTATTGTTAATTCTCTTTTTTTACTCCATCATATATTAACTTGAAAGTTGAAAGCTTAAGGATAACAAAATCTGAATGTAATGCAAATTGTCCCTGGTTTTGGTTAATAATATTTTCCTTTGCTGACTCCTAAGCAAAACACATTGAAGACTGTGACAAGTGCTAAGATAGGTATGGGGGAATAGGATATGATATCAATAACTATCTTAGACAAATTGTGAGTAATATTTTTGTTTAATTGTTCTTTTAATCTATTGAGGTTGTTCTATGCCATAACAATGTTTGTTAAAAAGAGTGTGTTTTTAATATTAACTTGAGATTATTGCTGTGCAGCTACTGCTGTTGAAATTGAAGTCCAAATAGCATTGTTGTCCTGGTTTATACTGAATTAACATTGCCGTGGGAAGAAAAAATATATCTAGTTGTCCTTTTTCCTTGTATGTTGTTGTTTCACGGTTGTCTTTTGTGCTTGATCTATTGTGTCGATGGTAAAACAGACAGGCCTAGAAAAAAATAACTGCAAGGATTCTACTATGCATATTGTTAGTAACTTCACTGCATGCTGTAACACAGAGATGTGACATTAAACATACAAACATCCTGAAAGCTGAGACCAGTATCAATGCTCATATTTTTTAGACTACTCTTCCAACCATCAGGATGGAGTTGTCTTCTCAGCCCATTCTCTCATGTTTCCCTTTATTCTTGATAACAGTGGGCTAGGAATAGGAAACTATCTTACCTGAACTAACTTAGTGGTCTCCTGAGAATAACATTTCCCTCCAGAATCAAATTAAAATTTAACTGAAGTGCACAAGTAACTAAAATACTGTCTCCCTTCAATTCCTCATTTCATATTAACAAAACCAAGAAATATTCTTGAAGAAAGACCATATAACACATCCTTCAAGGCAAAGTAGAAGAGCAATTTCTGATTTCTGGGCCTGGACCATGATGGCTGAATCAGAAAGGGAAGGTAGAGGCAAGACTGTCGTGTCCAGGGAACTGGTGGTGTTTGTGGCCAGGGCAGAACTTGAGGGCTTCTATGACTTTGCTTTTTTCATAGAAAACTGTGAAATGTTACCTGCAGGTTTTGCAATGACCTAAACCATAATTCTCAAAATCACCTTTAAGCTGAGAAATCTTTCTTGTTTGTTTATTTAATTTCATTCTATAAAAAAAAATCAGTTAAAAAACAAACAATTCCATCTGAAAGAACAAATTTAAAAAGTCAGGTTTTTTAACCATCCTTATAACAGGGAAACATACTCAAAGTTAGATCATTTCATAACAAGCTATTCTTTGGCTGAACTTTAGAGTATATTTTACAATATTTAACTATGGAATGTTTTACTTACAAAATATCTTTATTTGATATCTTAACAGTTTTTGACCCTGTTTAGCTGGGAAATTACAGTTGATATCTCTTTCAGAAAACATTTGAATGCAATTCAGTAAAAAAGGAATTCTCCTTACAGTGCTATAAAACTGTTACTGAACTGATTCTAGTTTATGAGAAACAAAGAAACCTCATTACATACATAGAGTGAAAGAAGAGAGGGAAAAAAAAAGATATGTGGAGTCTGCTTTGTCATATGAGAGTTGTGAGGAGAAATGTCAATTGAATTTTATACATGGACCATACTAATAAATATATTACTAATACTGGATACCTTTCAAATCTTGCGTGTGTTCTCATTTCTACCTCTATCATATTAGATTACCTGTTGTTAATAAAAGACCGTTAGCCATTTTATGAAAGAACACTGAATTTTTTGAGATCAAGAAATTTTTTGGTGCTTACAAAAGTAAGAAGTCTCCAAAGTAATTTCTTGTATCATCACTGGAATTAAGTGTAATTTAAGTGGAAGTATCCAAACATCTGAATAATTAAGGCATTAATTAGCAAAAGAGTTTAAAAAAGGATTATACTCTTTATGTTTTTCATTTTTTTAAGGGACATTAAGACCTTACCTACTATTTGCCTTTCATGTCAGTTAGAAAAACAGGGTTTTTTTCAGGTTCTTTTTATCCCAAGCAAAATTGCATTATCATAACCAGATTCTACATTTTCCTACTGTAAGAATGTTTATCAAATCTGAAGCTATTTATCAGCACTGCAGTCAAACCCAAGACCTCAAACTGCCCTTAACCCAATACTTCAGACCATTCTAGGTAATCACATACTTAAATTAAAAAGGTGTGGGTTCTATTATCTGAAATGACAATAACTTCATGTGTGATTTTTGTCTTAAAAATTCTTAGATGCTTTAAAGGAATTTAAAACATAAAGTCCCTAACAATGCATCATGTCCCTGGAGATTTTTTTTTTCTTTTCTCTCTTGCTGTGTATACAGACTGCAGTTTTCAGGATATTTTTGTTCCTTATCTATAGCTGAAGGCATGGAATCCTTTTCCCAGAATCCCACAATCCCAGGATGGCTAAGATTGGAAGGGACCATTGAGGCATCATCTTATCCAATCCTCTTCATGGCATAGAAAATTTCCTCTCTTGAGCTATACCATAAAATTTAGAGGCTACATGAATCCAATCCAAAGACTGGCTGCTTTGCAAATGGAATAAATTTTATTAATAATGCTAAAACAAAACACAATAAATAAAATAAACAAAGAATAAAACAGGGAAAAACCATCTGAAAGCAAAACTCCACTATAGATTCTCACCACTGGCCAAAACACTTTCATGCTTGACCACAGTGCTGCCAAGTGACATATCGTGAACAGGAAAATTTAACAACAGTCCCCTTACATTCATCATTGGATTCTCCTAGTTCAAATTTAATTTTGAAAACATTCCATATATACTTCCTATGCATATCATTTACATCCAATCATCATAAACTAACAGTTCCTCAGTTATCTTGCCTTCATTTATTTATTTGAGATTGTTTTTTTTTTTTTGGATTTTTTCAATCAGCCATCTAACACTCTTTACGTACGCAATACAAAGCATAAAAACCAAAGAAACACACAAGATTACAGATTCAAGTAAGTTCAATTGCTAAAACATGCTTCATGGCACTTAAGTGTTAAATAGTATTTAACCCTTGAATCCATGGTCCCTCAAAGAGAAAACAGCTTCATACAAATCTTAACAAATTCTTTGTAAGACAGAGTACCAGAGGTTCTGTAGGCAACACATTCTCAGAACAGTTTTTTCTTACTTTTTCCATATGAAAGTGGCTGTTTTTCTAACTAATTAAAAAAAAAACCAAACAAAACCTGATTTTTTCATTCACTCCTACAGTTTGTGCAATTCTCTAATTTTCAGCCTGCTATCAAAATGCTAAACAAGTAAACATAACCTGTGTTTCTGCATGAGGAAGTACTTTTTGCATTCATCTTCTGGGGAGAAAATGGGTCTTTTGACTAATGTTCTTGAGTTGGTGTTTTACTGTTGTTTGGAGATCCTGTTGTTTTTTTTTTTCTTTAAGGCATATATTAATTTTTAATAAATCTAAATAATAAATTAACATATTACATTAATAACCTTTTGGTTAGTCACTGGCTTAAGTACTATTTATAACATCTTTCATTTTCATTTATTTAAATTCTAATGTCAGCTGTAGCTGTAGTGATTAGATTGAATTTTGAAGTGTCACTCCCTCCACAATCAATTTTCACTATCCTTACTCCATATATAAATTCACAAGGAGCACAGAGGGTAGCAGAAGAAAAACCCTACTTTGCTTCAAAAGAAGCCAATTAACAAATCTCATTTAGTGTTAATTGCAACAGCAGTCCTCAACATAGTTTAATCAACACCTAGCTAAAGCAATCTAAAAGAAAGAAAAAGACATTAATTTCATTACAGACATAACTGTATTGACACATTTCAAAATCTGAACATCTTACATTCCCAATAGGCTGGAGCGGTTCCTTTCCATACAATTGTTCTACAAATCTCTGAGGTTTTAGCATTTAAATAATAGGACATATCTGATACGTATTCTCTGAAGATACTAAAGAACAAAGCTGTATGTTGTATTGAATTACAGTGGTACATTTTTAGAACTTATTCTACTGTCCTAGTTACAAATTTTGACTTTATGTGCAAATTCATTTTATAAATCTTGACTTTATGTACAAATTGTTTTATCTCTCAAAGTCAAATCAGGCAATCACATCTTTCTGCAGATTAATATGGACCTATAGAACAAGTAAACATGAAAAAAGCTAAACAAAAAGTTCATTCTGCATGAGTGCTTCCTTGTTTAAAAAGTATTGGCAGTTCATAGCTGTGGCTACCATTCACATCACTAAAAAAGCTGCAGCTAACAAACCATCTGACTTGCTCCAAGCTAGAAGCTTTCACATTTCACAAATACATTAGTCACTTTACTGTGGTTCTCTGAAGGTCTGAATTACTGCTCTGTGTGTTGGGCTTAAAACTGCATGTCCTTAAAGGGTTGGTAATAGACACTGAATGGTGAAACACATTTATATAGGACATCAACGACGCACTAACAGACTGAACAGACTGTAATAAAACTTGATACTGCTTTTCCACCTGTCAAAATGTCTTCCTGCAGAGGAACAAAAAGATGTTCTTTAAATAAAACCTACATCGAAGCATTAAATTCTTTAAAAGGATAAATTTAACTGAAATGAATTGTCTGCCCCATCCAAAAGTCTGTGTGTCTTTCTGATCACTGAACAAGTCAACATAATTGCTGAAGTCCTGACATTATTTAGATACATAAATTCCCCTTTAAAAAGCTTTCAAGCAGAACAGCTGCATTCAACCCAATGCCATTTTAATTCTGATTGGGCTTTCAACCTGAAAACATAAAATCCACAATTAAAATTAACTTAATGATAAAACCCCCGTAAGATGTACAGTAATGAAAAAATCAATATAACATTTATAGTTACAAGACATTTCCACAAGTAAAATCAAGATACAAAAGACAGAGCATTTAAGACCAAAGATCCAGTTTCCTAATACAGCCCACAGGTCATCCAGAACATATTTGTAACACTTGAAATTTACTTAATATTGGTAACATGTTAATGAAAAATCCTGGTTTCAGAAGAGTTACTTTTTTTTTTACCCTTCACATCAAACATGGTCTTTCTTAAAAATGACTACTTTTTATTCTAAAATACAATATTAATTTTTGCAGTTTGGTGGCTGTTTTTAAACATTTTAAGTTTGTGAGCTGTCTCACATTCTTTTGATAGTTTATTGGTAGGCTTTTTTGGTTTTGTATGGGTTTTGTGGGTGTCCTGGTTTCAGCAGTAGCAGTCATTTTTTTTCCCTCTTAGTAGCTGGTACAGTGCCGTGGTTTTGACTGTCAGCCTGGGAACAGTGCTGATAACACCGATGATTTTAGTTGTTGCTCCATAATGTTTACTCTGACCAAGGACCTTCTGAATCTCATGCTCTGCCACAGAGGAGGGGAAGCCAGGAAGAAGCAGAAACAGGACACCTGACCCAAACTAACCAAAGAGGTTTTCTATACCACAGCACATCATGCTCACTATATAAACTGGGGGCAGTTACCCATCAGGGCTAGATCACTGCCCGGGTGGGGCTGGGTATTGGTCGGTGGGTGGTGAGTGGTTATATTCTCTTTCCTTGTTATTCCCCTTATCATTATTATTATTGGTGGTAGCAGTAGTGTTTTGTGTTATACCTTAGTTACTGGTCTGTTCTTATCTCAACCTGTGGGAGTTACATTCTTTCGATTCTCCTCCCCATCCCTCTGGGAGTGGGGGGAGAAAAGGAGGGAGTGAGCAAGAGGCTGTGTGGTTTCTGGGTTGCCAGCTGAGCTTAAAGCACAACAGTAGGTTTGATTTTTTGTTGTTGTTGTTGGGTTGGGTTGGGTTTGGTTTGTTTCTGGATGTTTTGAATGCTTCTTTCTAAGACTTCTGCAATTTTTAAAAAATTTTGGTTGGCTTTTTTTTGATGGGGGGGTGGTGTTGAGTTGGGTTTTTTTCTCAGAATGCCTAGTAAAATGCAAAAGATCAATACAGGAAGAATAATTTAATAATGTGCCAAAAGCAGCAAAGGATAAGTAGCAAAGACAGGACTACTGTGTCACAGATAACATGATATGGGTCAGAATGATATGTGACAGAATAATGAAAAGCTGTCTTTTGTTAAAAAGCCAGTCACATGAATAGATAAATTACATCCTACTGTTTGCACTCCATCTATATGTTTCAACCTATATGGCACTGCTTTTCTACATATTAGAATCCTAAACTAATACAACATACCATCATCTGCCCAATCTCTTTAGTTTAGCATGCCTTTATTCCATAAAGAGAATAATGTACAATATACAACATTGTATATTGTATATTGTACATTGAGAATATACAATACTATTATTGTATAGTGTTCCCATGCTTTTATTCCACTACACCAAGAAAGGAGGAGTTGCAGGGCAGCCAACATGGTTTTTTTTCTATATTAACTTAGTGTCTAACTCATTCAAGTTCATTTCACTCTTTGTGCCATGTGTCTTCCCTAGTCATTTCATTACATACTGAAGTCCTGGGCAAAAGCTGGTGGGATAAAGAGAATTTATATGTTTCTTCTGTAGTGGCAGCCATAGTTGCATCCCAAAAAAGCTTCAGCACCACAAATAGCATGCAACACAATGCCAGCATGCCCTCATGTTGAGACTGTGTCCACTTCTACAGGATCAGCAGTAAAACAAAACAGTGAAAATCTAAAATATAGAAGTGATCTTTGGTGAATTAATACTAAACTATCTTATGTTTACTTTCCAAAAAAATAAAAGCATTTGGTCAGTTTCCAGTTTTCC
The DNA here is from genome assembly GCF_012275295.1 of Melopsittacus undulatus. NCBI lineage: Eukaryota > Metazoa > Chordata > Aves > Psittaciformes > Psittaculidae > Melopsittacus > Melopsittacus undulatus. The sequence goes on along the minus strand of NW_022994368.1, from coordinate 12,580 downwards.
GTTGCTAAAGTGAAACCTTTGTGCAGATCAGTAGAGCTCACTCATCTCCTTTCTAGAAAGTTTATGCAAAACCAAATTTCAAGACTAAACAATAGTTTATACTGATCATCAGCATCATTTCCTGACATTGTAATATGTAATCGTAATATGTCAGCACTTTTAAAGAAATGCTTAACACCTTGTTAAGCACTGTTGTTTCTGAAACATCATAATTAGCAATTTTTGCCCATTGGTGCATCACTATGTAGGAAATTTCAAATTACATGGACATGCCACTATGAAATTGGTATAAATAACTGTGCTGAAGCAATGTGAATATTTGTTTATTTTTTTAATAGAGAAAGTCTAGATTTGGGATACAAGTAATTAAGAAAATATTAATGTAATCTTGTGCTAAATTCTTTTCTGGTCATCTGGTATTTCTAATCACCTTGTTCACGAATTTCAATCACAACAAAAACATTACTTTAAAGGAATTTTTCAACAAATGAGACAATATTGACACTTTTTTAATAGCACTCAATCAAGTCATGTTTTATGGTAGGCAAGAGTCAGTAAAATTAAAACTAAACAAGGTGTTTAACTTGTTGCCCAAGTGGAAAAATGATGCTGATAGATACTACAGAGATTCAGACAGAGAAGCTAATGGATATTGAGTCTTTTAATTGAAACTTGCAAATAGCTTGAGTCAATTTATAATCTTTCCTTTGAACATAACTTGTAGAAACAGAGATAATTGCATTTTCTAAGAGCTTGAGCTCAAACAATGCTTTTACCAACATCATTTTAATCATGTGGTCTGCTGCATTCAGGGTAAATCTTATAATGGTTATTGATTAAATCATCACACATCTTCCATGGGAAAAGGGAGCTCCTCCTAATCACTGCTTACCCTCTCTTTCTGACACTTAGCTTAAGATACAGTTTGAGGTTCATCGGCCCATTTGCCAGTTTTTCTGGTTCCTGTAATATTTTGTGCTGTCCCATTTGGCTCTATTCCTTCTTGTCCCCCAGGCACATATTCTTCACATATTCTCTTCCTTTGCTATTTCCCTTATCATTATTATTATTGGTGGTAGCAGTAGTGGTTTGTGTTATACCTTAGTTACTGGGCTGTTCTTATCTCAATCCATGGGAGTTACATTCTTTTGATTCTCTTCCTCATCCCTCCAAGAGCAGGGGGTGGGGGTGGGGGTAGGGGTGGAGGGAGCAAACAGCTGCATTGTTTCTGGCTTGCTGACTGGGCTTAAACCACAACAGGTCATTGTGATGCCCAAGGTGGGGCACGAAGAGTTGAGATAATGACAGATCTGACCAGAGTGTATCTAATCATATTTGTGATAAGCATTAATTGTTCTCGATTAATAGTCACTGGTCACAGTGCTGATTTACTGGCTCTCAAAGTTGTTGCTCTTGATCTCACAGTTTCAGCATGTCATACCCTACTTACAGACAGTATTTGCTGTTTTAGTGTTTATCAGGTGGGGTCTTGGGCTAAGGTTCTTGTCTCATTGTACTTTATGGTAATGACTCGTAATACAATAGAATCATTGATCATGAAACTGATCTGGCTTGTGTTCCCAGTGTGGTTACCAGCTCTATGTTTTGGGAGGTATATAATAGAAGTGTTTAGCAATTACACATCTCTTTTTCCTCTCCTTGGGTTGTCAGCCTGTGAAGGGGACATTCACTGACCTTCCCAGCTCCCCCACCAGACTGTTTACAGCATTTGAGAGTTCTGAAGGTTTTGAATGGCCTTTGGATACCCTTGAGACCTGCCTGCTGATTATGATGGGGATCACCATGTTGGCATGCATACAGAGTGTGTTTTACCCACAACCACTCTGTCTGATCTCAAAAGTCAATCAGAGTTGGGTTTGTTGAGTCTTATCTAGGGTTAGATGATGATATAGGAGGACCAAGAGATTTTCCCTGAGGCTGAACAGTCGTGAGTGGCGGTGTGTGTGGGAAAGTATGGGCAAGTATGTATGCCAGTGGGTCCCTCCAGTACTTTGGAACTTCACCACTGAACAAGTGTAAAATCCAGAAAAATTAGTAAAACTTTTAAGTGAGGTGTGTTGTCATCCTGGTCATACCAGAGAGGGACAAATCATGGCAATGTGCTGGGGCTTGGCCTATTCTTGCAGAGCCCTGTTCAACATCACCCAGCACCTTCAAAAAGAAAAAATGTGTCCTGGATCTGATGGTAAAGCAACAGACAACACAGCTACTCTAACTCCAAATACAGCAGCTGCAACAAACCTAGTTACAACTACACCAGCTACCCAAACCCCGACAACAGATACTGCAGCCACCACAGTGATAATCACTGCAGCTAAACCAGAGGACCAATTTGTGTTAATATCGGTTGCCCCTGTACACAAGCGGAAAAGCAAAAAAGAGGCAAGAAAGGTGAAGCAAGATAAAGAAACAATGTACTCACCACGGACAGCATCTGACCAGATGTTATTAGTATGTGAATCAGAAGAAGAAGAGGAAGGAGAGGTAACTTCTCGATCCCAGACCTCAACCAAGCTACGGAATATGCAAAAAGATTTTACCTGTGAACCAAGGAAACACATCATCACCTGGTTGCTCCGATGCTGGGACAATGGGGCTGATGGTCACAAACTAGAAGGTAGAGAAGCCAAGCAGCTGGGATCACTTGCTTGGGAAGGGGGAACTGACAAAGCAATTGCAAAAGGAAACAGTCCCTCAGCTTTGGAGGCAGCTCTTGGCAGCTCTCTGGAGTCCCCAGTGAAAAGTTGCAGAAACTGCTGAAGGAGAGTGTGCATCGAGTCAGTTTGCTGAGGTGAAAGCCATCCAGTTGGCCTTGGACATTGATGAACGAGAAAAGTGGCCAGTACTTTATCTCTATACTGACTCATGGATGGTGGCAAATGCACTGTGGGGGTGATTGCAGCAATGGAAGCAGAGCAACTGGCAACGCAGAGGTAAACCCATCTGGGCTGCTGCACTGTGGCAAGATATCACTGCCCGGGTACAGAACCTAGTGGTGAAGGTACACCATTTAGATGCACATGTACCCAAGAGTTGGGCCACTGAGGAACACCAGAACAACCAACAAGTGGATAAAACTGCTAAGATTGAAATGGCTCAGATGGACTTAGATTGGCAACATAAGGGTGAATTATTCTTGGCCCGGTGGGCCCATGACACTTGAGGCCATCAGAGCAGAGATACAACATACAGATGGGCTCGTGATCGAGGAGTGGACTTAACAATGGACACTATTGCCCAGGTTATTCATGAGTGTGAAACATGTGCTGCAATTAAACAAGCCAAATGGCTAAAGCCTCTTTGCAGGTATGGAGGACAACAGCTGAAGTATAAATATGGGGAGGCTTGGCAGATTGATTATATCACACTCCCACCAACCCACCAAGGCAAGCTCCATGTGCTTACCATGGTGGAAGCATGGATGGCTGGAAACGTACGCTGTGCCCCACGCCACTGCCCGGAACACTATCCTGGGCCTTGAGAAACAGATTCTGTGGCAACACGGCACCCCAGAGAGAATTGAGTCAGACACTGGAATTCATTTCCAGAACAGCCTTGTAGACATTTGGGCCAAAGAGCATGGCATTGAGTGGGTATATCACATCCCCTACCATGCACCAGCCTCTGGGAAAATTGAACAGCACACTGAGAGTAATGGATGGTGGGACTTTCAAGCATTGGGATACACATTTACCAAAAGCCACCTGGTTGGTCAACACAAGAGGATCTGCCAAAACTTTTGCATACTGTAGAAGGGGATAAAGTTCCTGTGGTGCACATAAAGAATTTGCTGGGGAATACAGTCTGGTTTATTCCTGCTTCAGGTAAAGGCAAACCCACTCATGGGATTACTTTTACTCAGGGACCCAGATATACTTGGTGGGTAATGCAGGAAGATGGGGAAGTCCGATGTATACCTCAAGGGGATTTGATTTTAGGGGAAAACAGACAATGAAATAAGTTGTATGCTGTTGTCTGCTATGTAGCACTTTTATAGCCCACCAGCTAGATATCTTCAGATCATCTGTGACTGACCCTGACTTCCCTTTGACCATCATCCCAATAAATAATGAACTTTGATGAAACCAGACGAGTTCTGCAGTATCAACAGCAGGCAGTGATCCAAAATTGCACATAGCCTCTCCTGCTCTGAAAAACTGTTACAAGAGATGGAATCTGACATCATGGACCAGATGGACTTAGCAGCTTTACAGGGATTGGTCCATGCACTAAGGGATGATCTCTCTCTCTCTCTGTGCCTGTGTGTGTATATATATATGAAATAAGAGTGATGGTATATTGAAAATGTGGGATCTGATCGTGACGTGAATGGTATGGAATAAGAGGTGGATACTGTCCTGGGTTCAGCAGTAGCAGTCATTTTTTTTCCATCTTAGTAGCTGGTGAAGTGCTGTGGTTTTGACTTTATGCCTGGGAACAGTGCTGATAACACCAACGTTTTCAGTTGTTCAGTAATGTTTACTCTGACTAAGGACTTTCTGTGTCTCATGCTGTACCGGAGAAGAGGGGAAGCCAGGAGGAAGCAGAAACAGGACACCTGACCCAAACTAACCAAAGAGGTTTTCCATACCACAGCACGTCATACTCACTATATAAACTGGGGGCAGTTACCCGAAAGGGTTAGATCAGTGTTCAGGTGGGGCTGGGTATCATCAGCGAGTCAGCGAGTGGTGAGTGGTTATATTCTCTTTCCTTGTTATTCCCCTTATCATTATTATTATTGGTGGTAGCAGTAGTGTTTTGTGTTATACCTTAGTTACTGGTTTGTTCTTATCTCAACCTGTGGGAGTTACATTCTTTCGATTCTCCTCCCCATCCCTCTGGGAGTGGGGGGAGAAAAGGAGGGAGTGAGCAAGAGGCTGTGTGGTTTCTGGGTTGCCAGCTGAGCTTAGACCACATCACTGGTTTATTAAAAAAAATCAAACAACTGAACAAAAAAAAACCACAAAAGAAACAAACACACCCTCCCCAAAACAAAACAAAAACTAAACTCCAGCTTAATCAACATATTATTCAGAGTTAAAGTTAAAGCATACATAAAGACGAAAAAAATAAGTAAGTATGCTAACTTTTACATTTAATGCTACAGGACTGGGGGGGATGTTTCAAGGAAGAGCAGAGCTTCTAAACACATGTGCTATCTTAATCCAGTTGATTCTATGATAATAATAATTCTACTGCCAAAATGGCATCTGTCTGTTCCTTCTGGTTATGTATCATACATGACTCCTTGTCAAGTTCTTTCATTTTCTCAGATTTTGCTTTGAAATCGAGTTTGGTGTTATACAAGCTACATCAGTTTCTGCTTTTAACTCATTGGTTTGTACTGATACCTGAAGAACTTTAAGTGTGAAGAAAGGTTCTGGAGCCTTGATGCTGGCAGGATTTAGAAGTAAAATAACACAGGCTCAAAGGAATGGTAAACAGTACCATGGTAAAATTTCATTAAAATTATTCCATAAGAATGAAATCCTGTTCGATAATATGTATCTGATCTACCTGTTACTTCAAAAATTTCACAGAAATAAAGTGAGACATCTATTGAGACACTTTGAGGAGGGAAAGATCCATTTTGTGAAATGTAAACTTTCTATTAAATCTTGACCTACTGCTGTTTTTTTCTATAAAGATATGACAGCCTAAGGTGAGTAGCGGTTGAAGAATGTTTTTCCCATTTCTCTTTTGTATTTCCCTTTGCAATTCCAATTTTTACAGTGCTTCAAAATAAAATACGTCTTCCCTTCATACATTAGAAGTGACATGCTGTGTGTTTACTGATGATATGCTTTACAAGTTTTAACTCATGTCCTTTGCTATTCTCTTTCCTTAAAAAATCAGCAAAAAAGAGTACTAAAATATTTTAGTAGTGAGGAAACTAAATGTTTCCATTACTGTTACTGAGTTTTCAAAGCATTGGTGATTCTGATTATTTGGCTGCTAATCTCTAATAGGAAGTTATCATAAGGAGATTCTGAATTCATTCTAACAATAGGAAGTCTTCCACTGATTTCATGAATGCATTTTCAGCATTATAGCTTTTTTAGAGAGAATAACAAATGCAACATCTTAGAACTTATTACAACTTTTTGGTTGACCTTTATTTTAAAAAGTTAGAAAATTCAGATTTCTTTCAAATGTTTAAAAAAAAAACAAAAAAAACCCTCTAAAGTCCTCTAACACATGATTTTACTACATTTTAGTTAATTATTATTATTGAGACAAATTACTATTAAATTTATTAAATAATGTCTGCCTTCTTAAACAGAGTTCAAAGAGACTAAATTGTTGACACATGATACCATAAGACTGCCTTTAATGGTACATTTTATGGCTTTAATACAAAGCATTAAAATTAGTAAACTATATTTTAACAGAGCACTTTGGTAAAATTATTGCATTGTATAAATGTGAAAAATGCAGTTGATGGTAAAACCATAACTTTCAGTTATATTACAGGTCCAACAGAAAACAACAACAACAAAAATGTATACAAGTATTATAAAATCTGGACTGTATTTCAATTTTATATGAAGGATCACTTACGTTTCATTCTTTAAAGGAAGCTCTCTTTGCGATATGGTTACTTTTGCAAGATGAAATTCATAAATTTTGCATACAGAAAAATGCTTTTCTCAATTCCTTTTTTGTTTTAATAATAAAGTTGTCCATATTGAAATACCCTCACTATACCTTCCTTTAACTAGAAAATTAGAAAGACAAATACAAGAAGAATATAAGAAAAATAATGAGCACACTTCATATAGCAAAGAGGTTCATGAGGACATCATTAACAGAAAAAGCTTGCTGGAGGGAGCAGAGGAACAGTAAGGAAGGCAAGAAGGAGGTATAAGTTTCAGAAAAATGCAGAGAAGTAAATAAATTAGACAAAAAAAAGCAACCAAAATTAAGATATCTTGTGAGGAAATGAAAAAGAAAAAGAGCATTTGTAAATAAATATACGTACCACGAAAAGCTGATCAAAGTTATAAAAACAGAGCACAAGTAGCATAGAATATCAGAAGATCAGGAAGGAGCAAAAAAAGAAGAGAAGCAGGGTGGTGAAATGGAAATCCTATGCAAGGGCTATGACTACAGCTTTCTATGGTGCAGGAAATCAAAAAGTGAGTGGTTTCTCCCCCCAGCATCTACAGGAAATGCTGGCATACACATTTAAAATTCTGTTCTAAACCTGAAATGACAGTTCTGAAATTGGAACCATGCAAATTTCTTGTGTGTCCAAAGAAAAAGGATATACTCATTGTAGCATATGGTTTGTGAAACAGAATGTTGTTTTTAAACCAAATCCCACTTTCCCCTCCCTCTCCAAACATGTTTTTCTATTATTCAGTCAGTGATATTTTTACTATAACTATCTTCAGTTATTCAGGTTTGTAACTTTTTCTCCTGTATGGTTTTACAACCGTTTTTTTAGGATATTTTTTTTTTAAGAGTGGAAATAGTAGAGGTTTTTTTTTTTTTTTTTTTTTTTTTTTTTTTATTTACCATGCAGCACATGTTTGCAAGGCAAAGAGCTCCATTTTCTTCCAGTGGAAAAAGTGAGAATTCACAGTCCAATCTTCCAAAATAAATCTTTGCACCAGGTTAAAAAATATTCTCAGTGTAAGTATTCTTCTTCTCATCACACATCAAAACTGGGCTACAGTGTATTCAGGATGCAAAAGTTTGCCTCAACCAAGGGTAACTGATACTGTAGTGGATGCCATCACACATTTTTAGCTGCCAGAGCCTTTTGGGACATATGCACTTATAATTTCTGCTTGGTCTAAGTTGCTTGATCTGGTACCAACTCCAGAGATTTGGTTTTAAACAGTCATTACACCAGTAACATCAGTATCTGCTCTTCTTCACAAGTCTTTTTTCTTGTCAGTATTATAACAGAATGAGAAGAAGCTTCATAGCCTCTCACCAGCAAAACTGAGGTTAACATGCTGCGACTTTTTTATACCCAGGACACTCTCGAGAGGGTAGTCAGACAAGGCAGAAGGTGTTAGAACATACAGGCATGACTATAACTGAGTAAATAGTAGTTTGGGGACCAAAATGTGCTCAGATCTCATCTAAAGTATGCATTGTAAGTATAACCTGGTGCATAAAATTCAATGTTAGTCTGGATGGGACATTGTACTGTTTTAGACAGAAGCTCAGTAGTTTCATTTTACACACAAACAAAACCAAACCAAAACAAAGAAAACCCCACACATTCAAATTAATTTGTTACAGAAAACTATACATAAATCTGTACAAATACTATGACAATTTTTAATGTCTATAGAATATCAGGATTTTTTTCAAGTATTTTTTTTCTAACATTAAATCAAATCGTTATTGTTTTTGGAGAAATGTTGTCATTAAATGTTAAATGGTATGTGTGCTGTCTAATGATCAAGCCAACAAGCTCAACAATAAATATCAACTGTGAAAGTTATGTGTGCAGCCACCTGTCCACCCTCACCTGGAACAGACTGCTACCTTGTTTATCATAGATCATCAAACCACCTTCAGGCAACAATAGCTTTTTGTCTTCAGTTTTTAGTCTGTCCTGATGAGAGCAGGAAGCGAGAATATCCTTACAGTGAAAATGTATTTCTGGCATCTTTAGTCAAAGACAGAAGATACAGACATTGGTATGTTTAGGGCTCTTTTCTGGCAGTTTTATGAGAGGGAATTACTTATCTCCATTTATATGACCTAGATTACATTTTGCATTCAACACTAAGACATTTTTTTGCATTTCAGCTCCTGTAGTATGTATGTTTCCAGCTGGGCTCTGTCAGCCTCTGTTCCACCATAAATGCATATCTGCCTTCTCATCCAAAGGTGCTAACTGATGAGGCAGAAATAACACAATCTCAGCTGGCTTTGTGGCCTACTTACAGCATAACTACAGCAAGAATCGCAGATTGCCTTTCAGATAAAGCCATAAAAAAAAGTATATCCCTTTCAAGTTACTGTTTTGGAATCTCTCCAGCTCCTGGGACCTATGCTTTCCACTGAGCAGAGAGGACTAATGCTTACATTGCAGATAGTCAACAGGGTCTTAGTAATACTGGAAATAGGTTCAGTGTCATAGCCATGAAGGACTAGTACAAGATTCAAAATAATTCACTTTTCACCTGCTTGTTATTTGAGTTAACATTGAAAAACAAGATAGCAAGTTATGTGAGTAAACTTAATGCCTCAGTATTACGCCTTCAAAATTAAACACCGTGTTTTAGGGTTTAAGCCAATAACAATTTCAGATTGAAATGAAACCTGAAGGAGGGAAAAAAAAAATCACTGCACACCTGACTGGTACAGAACCGATCAGTATAACACCTGTGTACCTGTGTCTTATGAATATATCTCTCAAGTAATGAAGAAGGCAAATTAAAGGCAGTGAGGTTGTCTCACTTCTGTTGTTTCTTAACTACTAAGCTTCTTTTATATATGCCTTTAGTACTTTTGTATTTGAGTTAGTAAATGCTGGTGCATTTCCCACAGTCCTTCATTTCTGTATCTAATCTTTTTTTAGAGGTAAATACGTAAAAGGAAGGTATGTAAAAAGGGATTTATCCTTTTTTGTCTTTTTTGTGGTTAATTAAAAGTATTTTTAATGTTAAAATGAAAGAATGGTTAAAAGATGCAGATGAGTAAAAATGGCCCGTATACATAACATATACAAAATGCAAAGTATACAAGTAATATATGTATGATAATGAAGTTATAAATATGAAACATGTAAATATGATGCTTTTAGACAACCAAACCTCATCGTGTTATTATTATTTGAGAAAAACAGACTCACTAAGCCTCATTTGTAAGTACTTGATATTACTTATTACCATGGACGTATAGATTCATAGCCCGTAGGCACTGATTCTATAAAAAAAACACAGTAAAAGCCTATGTAGAGGTAAGGTCAGAGGATTCCATATTTACTAAGGTTTTTATACAAAGTTAATTATTTTTTTGAAATTTTCCTTGCCCTCATCCCTTTAGTAGTGTCATGGTTTGAGCATGTTTTGAGGGTGTTTTTGTTCAAGGTTTTTCCAGCCAGGTGGAGGAGGGGATGACCGGGAGGAAGGAGAGACAGGATACCTGACCCAGGCTAGCCAATGACGTATTCCATACCATAGCACGTGATGCCCAGGATGCATACTGGGAAAGAGAGGGCTGGAGGGGTAGGGAGCTGGAGAGGAAAATGGAGGAGGGAGCACACGGTGCTCGGCCAGGCAGGGTGGAGTGAGTTAATGGGTCGGTGGCTGGTGGGGTGTTGTATTCTTTTCACTTGCTGTTTGCTGTATCATTATTATTTGTAGTAGTAAATGGCAGTAGGGGTTTTGTGTTATGCCTTAGCAGTTAAACCGTTCTTATCTCAATCCATGGGGCTACATTCTTTGGATTCTCCTTCCTAACTCTCCGGGAGTTGGGGGATTGTTTTAAACCACGACAGTAGTTAAGACAATAATACATAGTAAAAAATATATTCAAGTACAGATCAAATTCGGTATAGTATGCAGAAAAGTGGTTGGCCTTGATGGTTGGACTATAGAAATAGAACAACCTTTTGGTAATTCCATACTCAAGTGCTTAACAATGCAGACTTTTTTGATCTTCACAGAGATAAACAGCAAAAAAGTCCAGTGTCTATGATAACTGAGTAGAAGAATGACAGTCTGGTGTGATGAAAGACATGTAACTATCAAATATCCAAAGCCACAAAGTATGTCCAGTAGGACATGTTTTAAACCTGCTATTACTGCATAAGGATGTAGTGAAACCTCATCTGGAACACTATGTGCAGTTTTGATTGCTTCTGATAAATGACTCTAACAAATATAGGAAAAGGCTACTAGCACCAAGGGCATGGGCAACCTTCTTCATGACAGGATATTTTAAAACTTCAGTTTGCTCAGCCCATCAAAATGGAAACTCAGGATATGACTGTTCGATATAAATGGAGTCGATGTCTAGAATAATTATCACAGAGGGAAAAATCTGTTTGAGCTAGAAGACAATGCTGGCAAAAGATAAAGTGCCATAAAGTATCCATTAATACATTTTCCACTTTTGTGACAATCATTCTTATTTCTTGTTTCATTCCTGATTTACTTCATCCTTACTTTTTATCACTCTGAGTTCATTGCCAAGCGTTTCAGAGAGGAATAAGCAGGACTTTTGCAACTCCAGCCCTGTGTGATGATCTGTGGAGTGCAATCCTGACAAGGCAGAATTTTAAGTAGAAATTATTTGGAATTGATTGCCATGTTCTTTTCAGAGAAACATTTTTTTACAAGCAGTTAAATTAGTAGATTGGCAAATTGTTTGCTAAACTGGGCCACAACTAAAACTTGATTCTTGTTTCTGTTTCATAGTGCTTCACTTGATATACGCATAAAAGCAAACTAGAAAGTTTTGCATGCCATTGTGTTGTTCTGCTATCAGTAAACTTATGAGCTCATTAGATACACTGGAAAACTTGCAGAGGATAAGTCAAGTGTATCTCATTGAAAATACAGTAGTTATAGATATTTTCCCGATTCTTCAGTGTAGCTTTGCTACTGATTTCTTTTCTAGTCTTTTGGAATTCCAAATTCCTAATGGCAATGTGAAAATGCTATACTGCATATTTTACTGGATGAAATCAGGTTTTATTTTCAATGGAAACCATAAATAAATAATTATATATCAAATTTAAACTAAAAGAGAATGTGTTCAGTGTTGAAGTTTCTCGTTCTTTACTGGGTTCCACATGTGTTTTCTTCTGATTTGGAGTGCTACCTCAGATGATGATGTAAATGTGATTGTAGCCTGTTACATTTTTAATTTTTCCCATCTTCAGTATAGCTCCAATATTGCATTAACACACACTAATGTGTCTGACTGCAATGGAGTTGTCTTCATAGCAGTATGTATGGTACTGTGTTTGGATTTGCAGCTGAAAGTGTTGATAACACACCAGTGTTTTAGCTGTTACTGACAGTGCTTCTACAGTATTATGCTTTCTCTTCACCTTCCTCCTCCCCAGTGAGTAATTAGGCAGGGTGTGGACAAGAAACTGGAAGGGGACACAGCTAGGACAGCTGACCTGAACTGAATGAAGGAATATTCCATACCATATGACATCATCCTTAGTAATGAAACAAGAAGAGAAGGAAGACTTTTGTGCTACGGTATTTACCTTCCAAAATAACCATTTTCTTGCTGAGGTCCTGCTGTCCAGGAACTGGCTAAAGCCCTACATGCCAATAGGAAGCAGTGCATTAATTCCATCATGCTTTGGTTCTGTACACAGCCTTTGCCCTCATTTGACTGGTTTATCTTGATCTACGAGTCTTCTCACCTGCTTTCTATGATTTTCCTGTCCTATGGGAGAGCAGAGTGAGTTGTGTGAGGGCCTATGTGGGTGTTTGGCTATTGACCCACCTCATAAGACAGTAGGACAAATTACATCTTAAAAGGCAGGATGGTGTTTTAAAGAATTGTGGGGGAAAAAAAACTGGATTATGAATTGCCGAGTGTGCCTATAAAAACAAGA
>NW_022994367.1:0-58954 GCF_012275295.1 Melopsittacus undulatus | reverse complement strand
TCCACCTCCCCCTCTCTGGCAATTTTAAAACAAATAAAACATGAAATGAGCAAAAAGGAGACTTTTCTTGTGGCATTACCCAGGGCTTTGAGCTTTAAGAGACTTTCAGCTAGCAGAATTTCCCAAATCTAATAACATTTCTTCACCCTGAAGTTTTCCCTGTTCTGAAGTTTCTCTAGTTTGCTTTCAGCATCATATGTATTTTCACTTTGTCTCCATATTTTAATCTGGGTAAAGAAATCAGAACACAGTTCACATTTTTATTACAGCTACCAGCACTAGGCAGCACTAGGTCACATAAGATACAAAAAAGGAAAAGAAAAGCTCTTAAAAACTCTCCCTAAATGTTGCATCCACTCTTTCTGACATTTTAGTCATCAAAACTTCACCAGTGATATGAGAAGCCGCCTAAATTTATCTTACCCTTTTCTTCCATTTTCATTAGTGGCTGGATTTTGATTTACATTATGCCTGACAAAGACCAGCTGCTCCACAAGTAACCGCATTATCATCAGAGGCAGCCACAAGTAAGAGCACTATGTATGTAAACGGGTCACAACATTTACTGCTTTTTTTTCTTAATAAACTGCACAAGAGACCCATTCACCTGCACCCTTCTAGTGTTAAAGTAATTACTTGAAAGTCTTCCCTTGTGAGCTTTGCTCCCAGGGAAAAACAGAAACATCCATCGAGCAATCCCTATTCTCCAAAGCCAGTATCCCTCCTCTGTGCACAAAAAACAAGGTCTTTTTTGCACATTTACCTTGTTCACTAAGGAAAGAGCATTTGTTTTTTTCCGTTAAAAGCCAGCATTAATTTAGCTCTTGCCCTAGGAGTCACACTCCTGCTTTGTTTCATTGCAGATGTTTTCATTTATTCTTGGAGGAGTGAGAAAAAGAAGATACAAATTGCGTCTCACAAACAGAACAGCAAGAGTATAGAAGATTAAGGTGTTTTCCTGAACTGCAGTCACATTACCAAGAAGAGCAACACTAAATAAAGTAATGAGATGTTTGGAGGCAGCAGAGCAAGGTGGTTTGAAGGTACCCAAATTACTGCAAATAGCCCATCTCTTTCTCTTCCAGCTTCTACCCTGTCACTTGACCATAATGGCACTTTTGCTGTTCATCACTCTCTCTCCCCATCAATTTTCATTGCCATCCACAGCTTCTTATCACTGTCTGGTGCTGCTGCATCTAAAATGCAGTCACAGTGATGAATTGTGATGTCACGAGTGCTAGATCGCAGCATCGTTAAAAGAATCAGGATGACAAAGGGAGAAGAATGCTTGTATTTACACACAAATGTCTTCATAATCAGCAGGGCCAGCAAAGGAAATAGAATTAGGCAGGAAATTAGAATTAGCATTATTTGGATGCTAACTGGAAAGAACGTGATGCTTTTAAACACAGAGTGCATGTGGGTTTCCTGGAAAAGGATGTTGTGTGCTGACACACTGGAGACATGCTGGGCAAGAAAAGGGAGAGCTGAAAAGAGGCTTGGGCTCTGCAGGGGGAAAATACAGGTAGAGAGAACATTGCTTTATGCACGAAGGCTTTCACTTGAGATGCAAGGGAAATTTAAAGTACTCCAGCAGATCAAGGTGCTTGAATTCTGTTTGTTTACTCCAGAGAGGGCTGAAACTCAAGGCCAAACAGACCAGGTGTACAAGAGTTTTCTCCCTCCCCTGTGGCATCATGGAAAGATCATCAGCCTGGGAGCTGTGCCCAAACTTCATTTCTGCTGCTTACCCATTCCCCTCCCACCTCTTGCCTTCACTCTTTAGAGCAGGATGTCCATGAGATGGAGGTGATGACTTGATGCTGTCAGATACGTGCCCAAATTCATCCGCTTCTGTCACACAGGTACCACCAACAGGCATTCCCACAGGTGTTTTTTAAATCCACACCCAACTAGCGTCCATCATTCACAGCTCTCTGCTTCCTCCTTCGAGTCTTCCTTCATCCTTACTGCACTGTTGCTGCTGATGGCAGGATCTTGGTTTTGAAGGCAGCCTGAGGTGGACTGCCTCCTTTTGGCTCGTGGGAATACAAAATAATGATAAGGTTTTGCTTTCTATAAAGGAACCATTCAAAAGACACAGTGCTTGTGACAGGTCCTGGAGAAATTATGCCCTAATGACAGGCTTCCTTTTAAAGCCTGGGCTACTCCTGATGCCCATCTATGCTCCTTAGCATTATTAGGATACATTTACAGCCATTTTCGTGATGGCAGGCTTCAGGCTTCAGGCTGCAGAAGAAACACAACTTTGCACTGAGAACTACCTCAGTTCAGATGGTGCAATTTGGTAACAAATATATAAAATAAATAAACATATGATCTGTTGGAGAAATATTTCCGGGAGTGTTGAGGTGCTTTTGAACAGCAACTTCATGATCCCTAGCTTCAGGGTTATCACAGCACTAGCCAGAGGCAATAACTTTCAGACCACCTAGCATTAGAATCTAGGCTAAATATCTTGATATAGCTGTGCTAAGGGTTATCTTTATGCATTTCCCTCTGTAGCCAGTGGCATGGAGAACTTGGGGGTTGTGCCTTCATTTTCCTATTCTGCTATGAGTTCTTGTGCTACTTGAGAAGAGCAATTTATTTGCATGTAGCTCATCTACTTTTATCTTGTAGGTGAAGACACTAGTGCAGCAGCAGCTGTGAAGCTGCTGGTTAAAAAGTGCTATAGAAGGAACAAACTATCATCACAGATTCACAAACGTTTAGGATCCTGATCTACTGTTCCCAGTCTAATTTGCTTTTTGATACATACAACTGATTTCTGAAACCTAAGGGGAGATGGTTTTCAGAAAGAGGTGCTTCTCATTCCTCCCTCTGTTGAAATGAAAAGTGTTGCAATGAATCAGTCATAAACACTCAGCTCTATGGAAGGGTAGCAGCATGCTCCCATTGCAACAGCTCCGGGTTCCTTTGAAAACTTTTTCTAGTGATTTGAGCAATCCCTTTTAACCGTATCCCCACTCTTTGCCGTTTCCAGTCCCAGGAGCTCTGCAGAAGGCCAACTCATGCGAATTGCAGAGCAACCATCTTTCCCTCCTGCATCCAGCCGGCGAGCATAGCCTGTCAGCACTGACCGTGCTTTGCAAGGCTGGGAAAAAACACCCCGATGTGGAAGAGAGCATCCACTCCGCTGATGTCCGCAGGAGCAGCGTCTTCCCTTCTTGCTGCCAGCCCCGCTTCCCTCCCAGCGATTTCCAGGTCAAAGACACAGCGAAGAGCCCGAGTCGGAGACTGCCAAAAAGTTCGGTAGAGGAAGCTCTGGCTCAGCGTCTTCACTGTTCCCACTGTTTGCGCTGCCTCGCCTCCGCTTTAACCCGCTCAGGCACTGCCGGCCGGGACAGCCCGCAGCCTCCACCGCAGAGGCGGGCAGGAGCAGCACGGTGGGCCGGCAGCACTGTCTGGCACTTACACGGAGGAAGGGAGGAGAAGAAAAGTGAGAGGAAAAGGAGCAGAGGGAAAATGCGAGTACGAAGAAGCCGCAGACAGCAAGGGAGAGGCAGGCGCGGGCTGCACTGGCACCCAGCGACGGCGGCCGGGACCGCTCCGGGAAGCGGCGGCGCGGCTCCGGACCGGGCACCGCGACGGGAAGGGGAGTGGAGGAATCTCTCCTGAGGACTGGGCTTCCCAAAGCCCCTGCTCCTAAACTGGAGGAGCTGGGAGTTTCTAATAACCTACATTTTGGGGCGGGGAGAAAGGAAAGGGAAAAAGAAAAAGGGAAAAAGGAAAAAAATCCAAACCTCGACCTTTTCCATGTAGTCCTCAAGGGTGCTTGTCCAAGCCACGAAAATGGGAAGTGCCTGGGGCAAGGTCGCATGCATTTCACTCTTTGTATGGCACCAGACTGTGTTACTTTCCAGTGCAGCTGAAGAGAAATGAAGCCTTACTGGTGAGAACTGGAACGAATCTTTCCAGATTCATCTACCTGTGTTTCACAAGTCTGAGAGCAAATCTGTCTTTTCCTGCAAGATAAAAAACATTTTGCATTTCATTTCAAAGAGACAAAGTTAAATAGTGCTGCATAACAAGGGCAATGTTTCAATAGGAGCCCCAGTAATAGATGTCTATGCTGAGTAGTTTTATGTAGCAATGACAACATAGTCAATTGATGAATAAGTTAAAATGTTTTTAGGACTCACTCAAAACCCACTCTATATAGCAGCGTAAGCATGTCCATTTCCAGATAGGCTACATCAGTCAGTTATACGAAGTGGAAGGGATAGGGAAAGCCTTCTGATATCATGAAAAATCTTTGAAAGTAGCAAGCTTTTCTTTGCCTTTCTACTGTGCTTAATCTTACCCACCTAATCCTGTACAGCCATTCGCCTTACGGAAATATTTTGTGATATGGAGAAATTCTGTAGAAGGAAACAGGAGTATGCAAATTAGATTATACCCATAGCCTGGATCCATCTGGCACTGGCTGGTTTAGGAAAGCCAGAAGAGATCATACAATTTCCTCACCTTCCTGCTATGATTTTTACAAACTTATCTTAAAAGTCTCCTTTTTCCACTTGAAAACGACCCAGGACTGGAAATATGAGGGCTGTACTAACACAGACTGTATATTCTGGCTAAAACCAGAAGTCATTCATTCTAGCAGTAACCCTGATATATCTGGCATGCTTATAAATTTGGGAACTAGGCAATACAAGTTCTGAACCTCATTTTTTTCCACACCAAATTAAACATCTGAGTTTCACTTGCCATTGCCCAGTGCTGCAGTTGGCTACATAATTGCCTCTTCCTAATGAGCTGAAGCTCCACACATCTTGTCATTTGTATGGTTTTGTGCTATGGATACAAGGATTAGCAAGGATTTAGGATTAAGATCACATTCAAAAGATGAATAACTTACCACTGTGTGTATTCCACCAGCAGGAAAGTTAAGTGAAGTGCCAGGCACTATAGTGCCCTGTGAACTCCCATCACCAGAGAAAGGTATGGAGAAAAGTGGGTTTGACCTCAAAATCATGAATCCCAGAGTTTAGGAGGCTACACTGGGAGCAGCCTCTACCCTTGCATGCTGAGGGAGGGACCTCTGAGAAGTAAAGATGTCCCTGGAGGCAGCAGGAAACTTCCTATGTCCCATGGGAGCAAAACCTCCCACAATCCCTCCCCACAGATGTCATGGCAGGAACAAGGAAAACTCCCTTTTGTGCTTCTGTAAACCTCATCAAGCTCGAAAGTTAGCTGCTGCACCCCCACAAAACCTCTAGCTGAGACAGTAATAGAAGAGAGGCAATTTCTCAAGCAGGCTGAAATTTCAGCCACTGCCATTCTCCCACACAGTTCACACAGTGAACTCCCTTCTCCCATTTATATTTTCATTCCTCTCCCGAGTTCCATGACAAGTTAGCTCTTTGCGCTTGGCACTTCAATTACTCCCTCAGAGCACTTGAACTGCTGAGCCCTCCCAACAAAATGAGGATAATGCATAACGCTCATCGTTTGCTGTGGTGCGTCTGTTTCCCCCTTCCCAGGTTTGCAACCTGACTGGAGAGGCACAAGCACTGACAGCTGAACAAATCCCATGACACCAAAGGAGCCCTGAGGTTCAGGGCTGCCCAGCACAGCAAAAGGGGATGCTCCCTTCCTTAGTCCTTCCCAGAAGTATTACTCTTCATACCACCCACATGAATAGCCACTTTCAGATGCAGTGACCAAGGCACAGAAGCGGAAGTGTCAGACATTTCCAGCCCGAGCAGCCTTTAGCAACATTAGCAGCTGAAAATCACACCACTTAGCTTCTGTCTGTCAAGGCTTGAACTGGACTGCTTCTTATTAAAAAAAAAAAAATCAAGAAACACCAACACATATGCATAGCATTACATATAATATTACGTATATGCTGTTACTCATTCTTACAAAGCCTATTTCTCTACTAGAAACGCCCTGTTATTATTGACTTCTCCTTGGTCAGACTGACTCCAGCACCAGGAATCACATTTACCTGCAGCCCAAGAGACATCACTCCTTTTGCCATAAATACCCTCACAATAGAGCGTTACAATGGCGTAAAATTGCTGCTCAATTAATTGCCATATACTTCCTGCCAAATTGCCTGTAATAGTGCTGCCATTGGCATAGAAGGAAAGAATACGGCCTTTTAAAGTGCTCTGAGGTCACATTTAGCCTTGCACATGCTCCATTACCCGTGACCTTGTCTAGAAGTGTGTATCAGATGTTTGCCTTGGGCAGCTATACTCCTCATGTATCGAGGCACCAGGCTTGACACTAAAAGGGGGTCCCTGTTAGGAGATGTGGAGCAGCCAGGAGAAAAGGGTCAGAGACCCTAGAAGAACTGTCCTTGATCTCCCGCAGGAAACTTACCTTGAGGGACCAATGCAGCAAAGGGAGAAGAGGCCAATGCTTGAAGAACAAGAGGAAGCTTCCAGAGGGCTAAGGAGAAGCCAAGGAGAAGCAAAGGTGTCCATTTGAGGGAGAGAAGCATGCCAGGTTGTGGAGGTGCACTTAGGTCCCTGCCTATTCACTTGAGGAGTGGAACCAAGGGGAAAAAAGGTGGGTTTACTTCACATGTTACCATGTCACGTGGAGATTGCTCCATTGTGAGAGCTTTGGGAGGATCACGGTTAGGGTTAGGGTTAGAAGACACAGTGTATTTTTCATGGAAACACATGGAAGATTTCCTTCCTTTCCCTTTATAAGCATGTGTTGAAAAGGCCCACAGAAACTGATCCAATTGCTTGCTGATTCAAGCACAGAGGAAGGTGATTACCCTTTCCACCTGGGGAGCAAGTGCTCTCTTCTTGCCAAGAGAATGAAGGAGAGAAACATCTCCACATATCCTAGAAACCAAAAGTGTGTCTTCATCTTCTCCAAGCACAAAACAGCATGGTCTGGGATTACTTTGCAGCTTACCCAGGAATGCCCACTGGAATCAAACCTTCTGAAGACAAGCAAGAAGTTCATTAAGTACGCAAAGAATATATGGGGAACTTCTGTTGAAAACTACCCCAAAAATCGTGGCTGCCATCATGGGTTCTGGAAGATTTTGAATAGGAAGCTGCTCTGTTATACTTTACTGTGAGAGCTTTTCACCATTAACTTGCTCTGCTGGAAAATAAAGAGCAAAACACCACAAAACAGTCCTCTCAAGGCATGAATGCTGTGAAAGTTTTTTTAAACATGGACCATTTCAGTCACGTTTGGAATGGCTTTCAACTTGGAGGTGAAATTTCCCATTCAAAAAATTAAAAAACTGAGCACTGAAAAGTGATCTTTTGCTATTTTTACAATCCTATGTAACAAATGAGCCATTACTTGCATCGCAAATTTGCTGAAAATATTTTTAACAGATCTTTTCAAACACATTCTTTCCAAAATATTGACACACTTAAAAAGTTTTATAAGGTGCTGGGGTTTTTCTTTGTTTCTCTTTACCTAGCTCACTAAGGCCTACATGGTTTGTGATTTATGGCTTTCTGGGGTGCAGTCTGCCAGATTCCAGTAATGATTTTTAATTAATTGCATAACTCCTATACTCCTGGTTGTAAAAAATGGCACAAATATGAATGAAATGTCACCTAATACACTGCATTCCACTTGCATTTTGGGGGGGGGGGAAAGAAGAGAAAAGAAAAATCAGGGGCCTGTGTTGCAAACTCCACCTTCCTCTAAGTGAGCTCTTGATAGGTTTGAGAATCTACAAAGGATATGTTCTCATTTCTTCAAAGAGTTCCTCCACTATTCATCATTTAGCAGGAATATCTGAACTCTGTGAATTCAGGGCTCTCACCACCCTCTCAGAAAGCAACTTCTGTTCCTTTTCAGATACAAACTGGTCTCTATTGTTTTCAATTTCAGATACACAAATTTCCCTCTTAATGTACTGCCTACAGTATTTTTGGACATAGGACCTCTTGATTATGGCTGTGAAAGACCTTTAGCCTTCAACTTCTCCATCATTGCACTGTGATGCAGGCTCACACTTCAGAGATGTCAGTTATGAACCACTATTTTATTCCCTATTCTTCATTATGGTCCCAGTCAAAAAATAAATGGAGAATTTCTGATGGCTGCAGTGCCTACTGGACCAGACCCACAAGCACAGCACAGCAGCATCTGTGTTTTAGAGAGCTGGTTTCCAAAGAGGGCTCGGAAGAAAATGGTCAATGATATTTGAGGGCAGGGGCAGACTGTTATTGAAGAGATACGCAGTGGGAATTTAAAAAGCACCATATTGTGGAAAGCAGCAGCTCCTGAAGGGGTTCATACATCCCTTGAAGGGGATTTAAATGTGGATAGCTAAAAATACATCCAGGTAAGTACAGGGGGAGAAATATAATGAAGTTTGGGACTAAACACCAAGGAAAAATTCCCAGACCACTGCTTAGCATCTGCAATACTCTCCAACAGAAATGAATGCCAAGCTATCAACACTTATATTTAAACACAGGTTTGGCAAAGCACAGACAGATGCTCTTTTGGGAACAATCGTACAGTGGCAAGGCTGCGGATGCTCTCACAAACACTTTTAAGAGCGAGGACTTTGTGATCTTTAGGATACTAAATCAGAAAATTTATAACATTCCCTCCTATGAGATAAAACCAAAGGAGCCATGCCAAATTACTGTACCATATTTGCAAATATTTGAATGCAATTTATGCTGTTATCCTTGTCTATACTCCCAAGGAGCCACAGCGTCTTTTAAGCTCTTTCTTTCTTCAGGTACAGTGGATGCAGCCATCCGTGACAAATTTGTGTTTTCTCTTCTGAGAATATACCGTATTCCTCAGTGGCAGAGAAGTGAATGGAGTTGCCATTTGCAAGATAGAAATGTTTACACCCAGACAGCAATTAAATCTGGTTTGGATGATAATGTTATAAATGAAATGCTAATAAGTACTGTAAATGGCCATGTAACCACATCCCATCATTTGCCAATTACTGGGAGGAGAGGGGAGGAGCTGAAAAGCAGCTGTAGAGTAGATGACATACTACTTTAAATGAGCAAATTGCAGGTACTGTGCAATGCACAGCCCTGACAGCATCATTTTATAGCAGGAATTCAATTTTCCAAGCAACATCTGATTTCACCTTTTATTATCATGTCAGTAGTAATAATAATTTGCTCTGACACCGGCATTTTCTCAGAAGGATCACCAAGGGATTTATAAAGCCGAAGCAGGAATTCCAAAGAAGCTGGAGAGCACACCTACTTCAGCAACTGCAGAGCGCTCAGGGTGGCTTTGTCTGGGCTCCAAGGCTGCCACGCAGCACCATACACTGGAAACTGTTTAAATGGTTTATCATATGATTGTGCCCGAGTGAGAGGCCCTTAAACAGAATTTATTTGTTCTACCCCTGTGCCTAAATGCCTTCTGGACTGTCAGTTTTTCTACCACCTCAAGGGGCAAGTTTAGCCAGCTCTCAGTGGCTACAAGGACTTACCTTCTGTAATGGCTTAGTCTTCACTGTCAGGGGACTTCGGTAAAGTTATTTCCAGATGTTGCAGATTAAACCAATTCAGGCTGTGAACTGCTCTGCACATGAAACGTTTCTTAAATAAACTGGACTTAGGCCACAGAAGACCCACCTCATGGGACAGAGTATGAACCACACACTGAACTATGTGGAACTACTCTTGACCCCATTATAGATGTGGGTAAACGAAACCCAAAGTCCACATCTGACCTCTTTTCCAAACCAAGCCTTCTCCAAGGAGTCACACAAGGCCCTGAATCCCTTCTGCTGGCACTCCTCATTTGCCACAAAAGCCATTCATCAATTCTGATGGCCAAAGGTCAGAATTCCACTTGGCCTGGGACACTTGTGCATCTGTGCATAATTAACTTGATGGTAAACATTAGTTAAAGTTTTCACTGCTTCTTACACAACGATTTTGCTGGAAAAGATTTTTCCACCTCAAGAACTGCAGCATCATTCCCTGGGACCAAGTGCAGTTTGCCTTAAACTATATGACTTAAAGACATGCAACCAAATTATGTCCTTCACATGTTATCATCACAATCCAATGGAAGATACATCTAAAAACACTTCCAAATGAACAATACACAAAATCACTTATTCTAAGCGTGTCGCAAGTTTTGGTTTGTTTTTATTTTTAACCAAGATAGAATAAAACAAAGTCCTTCTGAGAAGCAAACATGTGAAAAATGCCATGACAAAATAGACGAGATCCTTATCTTACTACGTGTGTATGAACTTATGAGCATTTCTGAATGTTACCAATACCACTGCTGCTTTACCTACACAACATAATCTAGCAAAATAAAAATACAGAACAGCTGGTATAGAAGCTGGATACAGCTGGAACATTGTGTCAACATTTTTAATGGAATCATATTTCATGGACAAGAAAGACAGCCCCACAGAAAAAGTGCAAGTAAATCACCGGTTTCAGCTGAAACCTGCATTTCAGATGCCACTCAAGACTGAACTGTCATGCCACTTTCTGCACAGAAGAGTTAAGGAACATACAAAAAAGAAAACGTTTGTGACTCCTAGGTGGACAAGGCCTGAAATCAGTGCAGTGGTGATTGAGTTCAGCTGGAAAGGAGGTCCATCTGGAGGAGCTACAAGGAGAAGAAAAAAGGCAGAGGTAAGGTCTGGTTACAATCTGGCAGCAGTGCCAAACACTTCTGTCTCTCCATTACCACAACCTATATACAGAAGAATTACAAAGAAGGGACTAAAACTGTACTTCACAATGAGCACCTGTCTACTTGGATAAAGCTTACCTGCGTATACACTGAAAATAGTTTATTAGTTCTTTAAATATTCATGATACTGGGGGATAGAGTAAGGATACTTATAAGACATCTCATATTCTACTGACTGACCTTGATCTATGCCATTTAAGGCAAGACTGTTGTTGTCCAAGAACTGTCAAGACAGGGTATAAGGATCTGTGGCCTAATCAAGTTAATGAAAAGATTTCTTCCCTGATGATCACTACTCATATCTCAATTCAAAGTGTATATAAACCCTTAGCAAACATATCTAGCACCATATATCTGAGATACTTCAAGTTTATCCATATACCTCCACAGAAGACTTTTAAGCATATTTATCAGTTCTCAGAAGAGGTAACATATTTTACTATCTAGCACAGCTCAACAGGCTATGAACCAGCCCCTGGATACTGGAACACACACACACAAACATAGCCTGTACCACCTTTTCCAACAGGAAGGAAAAAAAGCACCAATATGCATTTATCTAAGAGCCTTGTTTGCCATTGCCAGTGATGGAGAGTGAGATGAAACAATTCAGCTTCTCCATGGGAAACCAGACTGCTCCTCCCAGAAACAGCCACCTGCCCTCAGTATCATCAAGGATGACGGGAAGGAAAGGCAGCAGCCATTAACACAGCAAGCAGTGTGCAGCAAATTAATGATCTGGAGTTTATTATTTTAATGATATCCATGGGTAGGAACACACCATGGAGCAGCTCATTACAGGGAGAACATTGTTTCTATGCCCGGAAAGAAAAGTAGCTGCTTTTATGTGGTTTAAGTTGAGAAAAAAAGGGAATAAATAGTAATGGAGTTTACAGGACAGGATAGGTTGCTTGCTTGTGCCACTCAGTCCTGTCACGTACAAGTGAAAGGTGGAACGGCCCAATGGACCATCTGGTTACCTTGACTGTCTTAGTCATCAGCTACTCCTTGTTACCAGCAGAGAACAGTAACAGACTGAAACTAGTCCTCCAAGTGCCCAAAGAAGTAGCAACCTAAACTTAAAAGACCTGATCTCCCTCACAGCCTACTTCCTTCACTACCCTAGCAGACCACAAGTTGCAACCAAGCTTCTCCATAGGTTCTTCGTATGGTTAAATGCTAGGAAAACAGGAGCTGAAGCACAGCTTCTCTGAGTTTGAGCCCTGAACTGCACCATAATACCCAGTCTGCTGCTCCACTTCTGCATGAGATGAGCGAATTTTACTGTTAAAGTCTGGTGTTCTGTCTGGCAATTGCAATGTCCGCTCACCCTCACATGTCACAGCAGTAGATTTTCATTTCAAATCCATCACAGGGATTACAAATTCCTATGTTTGTGGGGCTGTGTATACAAATTAAACTGAGCCAGTTTCACCCAGATTCACCAATTGACTTCTCTACAGCATGTCAGCACTGACTCCCTCAACTGACCAAAAAAAAAAACCCCAAAAAAAGAAAAACATTCCAGCAAGTGCATAGAGCTCAATCAAAGCAGGTCATCTGCTCAGTTCTGATTCACTCATAAACCCTCTTTCATGTTTCTTCAAATCTGGTTAACTTCCCACATTATTAATTGCTGGTTGGCACCTCATCTACATAAAATAAAAATGGGATGCATTATATTCTACAAATACCTCTGCCTACCTGTTCCCCTCCTTGCAACACAAAAGCCAGCAGTCCTAGCTTTATTTTCCAACACATCAGGGGGAAGGCAAACACATGTAGGGGAAGGCAAAAACCCAAACCAGGTTCTTATCTCACTGCCAATGGAAAAGGTGGTACCTTCAAAGGTCACCCAGGCTGTCTGATGACATTTTGTAGCACCCCATGGAGTTGTTCCCCGTGTCACAACACAACCAAAACCACAGACAGAGGCAATGGGCAGGAAACGAAACACAGGGCAGGAAAGTTCATTTAAACATTAAGAGAAAAGGTTTACTCTCAAACAAACCAATCACCAGAACACGTTGCCCAAAGAACTTGTAGAGATCTTGGAGATGTTCAGAGAGGACAAGGCACCAGAGGCTGAGCAAGGGCTTGGAGTAAACAGCAGGAAATCCCTTCCAACCTCACCCACTCTGTACTATCCATCCTAACACCAATGGCTCCCAAAGGGCCACCAGCAGTATCCAACCTGACCCCTGTAAGACCCAAACCGACACTGACACCACCCAACCTAAGGCTTCCCTTATACAAACTAACACCTATGCCTGCCAAATTTTCCTTCCACCACAAGCATTCAAGTCCCAGTAAAGGTTAACAAAGCCCTTTACACCTCCCATTATATTCCCAGTACGCTGGTGTGCTTCTTCAGAAGCCTTTCCAGCCAATAAAACAGGCCCAAACTAATAATACTTGTTATTTAGACAGAGCCACTATTGCTTGGTATCTCTTCCAAACAGACTTCAGCAGGACCATAAGGAACAACATCTTCTCCAGAGAGATTTGAGTCTGATCTAAATGTAGGTATTTTTTACAGACAGACACGCTTCAGATGCCTCATCTGTATCTATATACAAAGCTAACCCCAAATGTCTCAGTTGCTTTTGGGTAATACGCAATGGTAACTTGGAAGCAAAACACTTTGGCAGGCTGCATACCGTGTACAAAAGCACACTGGTATTACTCACCGTCAGATGACAGAGTTCCTGGTACGCAGGGAGAAGACGGAAGGCATCCCCAGCAGTCTTCCTAGTATGTCCCCTGGTCTCACCCTGGATGATCGCACGCAGACGAGAACAGCAACGAGGCTGAGGGAAAACAAAGGAGAATTGACAACATCAGCCCAGCAAAAGCATGACTGCGGGGCTCTGAGCCTATCGGCTCATACAACCCAGCATCATTAAAGCTCTTCGAAACAGCGGGAAGTGCCAAAAAGAAGCAACCAATTTGGGGAAGGGGCTGGAACCCTGAAAAATGGCTTTAGACTTTTCTGTTTCCCCCTCTTTTCCTTTGAGCCCTTTACTTACTGTCCATGCAGGACCCGTGTCGCCCGCACGCTCTGTTCCCTGCAGCACAGAATGCCCCATGCCCGGGGAGCTGACTCAGACCCGAGGCTGAGGAGGACTCTTTGGTGCTTACGGGTGGGAGCTGCCTTTCAAAGGAACAGAGAAGAGAATAAATAAAACCGGCAAACTGGGAAGCGCAGGGAAGCAGGGGAGAATTGCTGTTGTTCCTGGCTTATAGATAGGAAAACTGAGGCATGGACGGCTGAAATCTGTCCGGAAAAGCTGTCGCTGGCCATCCCCTACCCAGGCTTGCTCGGCATACTGGTGGCACCGCTCCGGGTGCCTCCGTGTGTAGGGGATGCCCAGCACCAGCTTTCGGTAGCGGCTCCCCAACTGTGGGAGCCGGGCTGGACGCTCGCGCTCCGTGTGCTGTGACTGACAAGTATAATAAAATTATAACAATATAAATATAACAGCCCTGAAAAGAAAGCCGTACAGAGACACTTGTTAATGCACTCACTGGGAAGCCTTGAGAGGTCCTGATGCTCCGCACTCAGCTGATTCCATTACGGCAAACATCCCAGCACAACAGCACAAAACGCCGCAAGACTCCAAAGCTACAAAACACAAAGCACAGCACAGAGAACTCAACCCGCTGAAGCCCGAGAGCTGAATGAGTCTCTCCCGGCAACACTGCGCCTTTATACCCCAGGCAGCAGCCACAACTCCTCCCTCAATGATCTGGGGGCAAAGCAGCACCTGGGGTAAAAGAGGTAGGATGAGCAGTGCTTTCCGTTTTGGCTGATGGCTGCAGCCCAGGAGGAGATCCAGGGAGAAAAGGGCTCTTCAACAGAGCAAACCCCGGCGTGCTTTATCCAGAGAACAGCCCCATCTCTTAGAGAGAGATCCAGAGATCGGGCACCGGAGAGGCCGTGTGCAGAGCTCCCTCTGAATTTCAGGTGGCCAAGCGAGGGCAGGAGCTCTGTGTGTGCAGGTGATGCCTGCGGCGTTTGCAAAACCAAAAGCACCGCTCCGAGGAGCATTCCACGGAGGACTGAAGCCGGGCGCGGAGCAGCAGCTCCGGAGCCCGTTTCCCCTGCGGCACCGAAAAAGGGAGCGTGTGCTGCCACCGTGCGTCCGAACGGCGGTACTGCAGGTGGTGGAGGTGGGGGGGGCGGAGCGGCTCCGGAAGCCGCTCGCTGCTGCCGTCATGTGTCGGTGAAGACGGGAGGGGGGGGCCGCTCTGTCGAAAATTCAGCATTGAAATGGGGGGCGACGGGGGAGAAAGCGGCTGGGGGCCACTGTCCGGTACTACCGTGTGTCCTTCGGGCGGCAATCAGCGGCAAACCGGGTCGGGAAAGCGGAGGTGCAGCGCCGAGAGACGACTGGTGCTGCCATCATGTGGCCAAAGTTCGGTACTGCACACGGTGAGAAAAGCGACTGCGCGGGTGGAGCCTCAGCCAATCAGAGGAGTGGGGGGGCGATGACCGAAAGGGGCGTGGCTACGAGAGGGTGACGTCCTCATCAGCCAATCAGAGGAGAGGGGGGCGCGGAGCCGGAGAGGGGCGTGGCTAGGAGCGGGTCACGTGCGCATCAGCCAATCAGAAGAGCGGGGGGGCGGAGCCGGCGCCGGGCGGGACTAAGCGTGATTGACAAGCGCCGCAGCCAATCAGAGGCGTGGGGGGGCGCCGTCGGCGCCGGGCGGGACTAAGCGTGATTGACAACCGCTGCAGCCAATCAGAGGCGTGGGGGGGCGCCGTAGGCGCCGGGCGGGACTAAGCGTGATTGACAACCGCCGCAGCCAATCAGAGGCGTGGGGGGGCGCCGTCGGCGCCGGGCGGGACTAAGCGTGATTGACAACCGCCGCAGCCAATCAGAGCAGTGATCCGGCGCCGCCGGAGCCGGGCGGGACTAGGCGTGACTGACAAGCGCCGCAGCCAATCAGAGGAGTGGGGGGGCCAGTGTAGAAGCCCAACGGAAGCGGGGCGGGACTAAGAGTGACTGACAGGCGTCTCAGCCAGTCGGGGTGCGGCTTGTGCCGCCGAACCGGGCCCGGACCGTACCGTACCGAGCCGAGGCGAATCATGGGGGTAACGGGACTCGGCGGAGGCAAACGGGGGGGGCAATGGCAGCTGTCGGCTCCCCTGGGACCCCGTGGCAGCCACTCCGGTCCCTCCGGGCGGTTCCGTCCCCCTCAGGCGGCTTCGGCTGCGCTCGGTTCCCTTCGGGCGGCTCCGTCCCCCTCAGGCGGCTTCGGCTCCGCTCGGTTCTCTTCGGCCGGTTCCGCCGCTTCGGGAGGGTTCGGCTTCGCCTCAGCCAATCAGAGGAGTGGGGGGGCGGTGTCGGAGAGGGGCGTGGCTAGGAGCGGGTGACGTGCTCATCAGCCAATCAGAAGAGTGGGGGGGCGCTGCCGGCGAGGGGCGTGGCTACGAGAGGGTGACGTACTCATCAGCCAATCAGAGGAGGGGGGGCGGAGCCGGAGAGGGGCGTGGCTACGAGCGGGTCACGTGCGCCTCAGCCAATCAGAAGAGCGGGGGGCGGAGCCGGCGCCGGGCGGGACTAAGCGTGATTGACAAGCGCCGCAGCCAATCAGAGGCGTGGGGGGGCGCCGTCGGCGCCGGGCGGGACTAAGCGTGATTGACAACCGCCGCAGCCAATCAGAGGCGTGGGGGGGCGGAGCCGGCGCCGGGCGGGACTAAGCGTGATTGACCACCGCAGCAGCCAATCAGAGGCGTGGGGGGGTGCCGCCGGCGCCGGGCGGGACTAAGCGTGATTGACAACCGCCACAGCCAATCAGAGGCGTGGGGGGGCGCCGTCGGCGCCGGGCGGGACTAAGCGTGATTGACAACCGCCGCAGCCAATCAGAGGAGTGGGGGGGCGCCGCCGGCGCCGGGCGGGACTAAGCGTGATTGACAACCGCCGCAGCCAATCAGAGCAGTGATCCGGCGCCGCCGGAGCCGGGCGGGACTAGGCGTGACTGACAAGCGCCGCAGCCAATCAGAGGAGTGGGGGGGCCAGTGTAGAAGCCGAACGGAAGCGGGGCGGGAGTAAGAGTGACTGACAGGCGTCTCAGCCAGTCGGGGTGCGGGTTGTGCCGCCGAACCGGGCCCGGACCGTACCGTACCGAGCCGAGGCGAATCATGGGGGTAACGGGACTCGGCGGAGGCAAACGGGGGGGGCAATGGCAGCTGTCGGCTCCCCTGGGACCCCATGGAAGCCACTCCGGTCCCTCCGGGCGGCTCCGTCCCCCTCAGGCGGCTTCGGCTCCGCTCGGTTCCCTTCGGGCGGCTCCGTCCCCCTCAGGCGGCTTCGGCTGCGCTCGGTTCCCTTCGGGCGGCTCCGTCCCCCTCAGGCGGCTTCGGCTGCGCTCGGTTTCCTTCGGGCGGCTCCGTCCCCCTCAGGCGGCTTCGGCTGCGCTCGGCTCCCTTCGGGCGGCTACGTCCCTTCCGGCGGCTTCGGCTCCGCTCGGTTCTCTTCGGCCGGTTCCGCCGCTTCGGGAGGGTTCGGCTTCGCCTCAGCCAATCAGAGGAGTGGGGGGGCGGTGTCGGAGAGGGGCGTGGCTAGGAGCGGGTGACGTGCTCATCAGCCAATCAGAAGAGTGAGGGGGCGGAGCCGGCGAGGGGCGTGGCTACGAGCGGGTGACGTACTCATCAGCCAATCAGAGGAGAGGGGGGGCGGAGCCGGAGAGGGGCGTGGCTAGGAGCGGGTCACGTGCGCATCAGCCAATCAGAGGAAAGGGGGGCGGAGCCGGAGAGGGGCGTGGCTAGGAGCGGGTCACGTGCGCATCAGCCAATCAGAGGAGTGGGGGGCGGAGCCGGCGCTGGGCGGGACTAAGCGTGATTGACAACCGCCGCAGCCAATCAGAGGCGTGGGGGGGCGCCGTCGGCGCCGGGCGGGACTAAGCGTGATTGACAACCGCCGCAGCCAATCAGAGGAGTGGGGGGGCGCCGTCGGCGCCGGGCGGGACTAAGCGTGATTGACAACCGCCGCAGCCAATCAGAGCAGTGATCCCGCGCCGCCGGAGCCGGGCGGGACTAGGCGTGACTGACAAGCGCCGCAGCCAATCAGAGGAGTGGGGGGGCCAGTGTAGAAGCCGAACGGAAGCGGGGCGGGAGTAAGAGTGACTGACAGGCGTCTCAGCCAGTCGGGGTGCGGGTTGTGCCGCCGAACCGGGC
This sequence comes from Melopsittacus undulatus, assembly GCF_012275295.1. Lineage (NCBI taxonomy): Eukaryota > Metazoa > Chordata > Aves > Psittaciformes > Psittaculidae > Melopsittacus > Melopsittacus undulatus. The sequence goes on along the minus strand of NW_022994367.1, from coordinate 41,097 downwards.
CCGGACCGTACCGTACCGAGCCGAGGCGAATCATGGGGGTAACGGGACTCGGCGGAGGCAAACGGGGGGGGCAATGGCAGCTGTCGGCTCCCCTGGGACCCCGTGGCAGCCACTCCGGTCCCTCCGGGCGGTTCCGTCCCCCTCAGGCGGCTTCGGCTGCGCTCGGTTCCCTTCGGGCGGCTCCGTCCCCCTCAGGCGGCTTCGGCTCCGCTCGGTTCTCTTCGGCCGGTTCCGCCGCTTCGGGAGGGTTCGGCTTCGCCTCAGCCAATCAGAGGAGTGGGGGGGCGGTGTCGGAGAGGGGCGTGGCTAGGAGCGGGTGACGTGCTCATCAGCCAATCAGAAGAGTGGGGGGGGGGTGACGGCGAGGGGCGTGGCTACGAGAGGGTGACGTACTCATCAGCCAATCAGAGGAGGGGGGGCGGAGCCGGAGAGGGGCGTGGCTAGGAGCGGGTCACGTGCGCATCAGCCAATCAGAGGAGAGGGGGGCGGAGCCGGAGAGGGGCGTGGCTAGGAGCGGGTCACGTGCGCATCAGCCAATCAGAGGAGAGGGGGGCGGAGCCGGAGAGGGGCGTGGCTAGGAGCGGGTCACGTGCGCATCAGCCAATCAGAGGAGTGGGGGGCGGAGCCGGCGCCGGGCGGGACTAAGCGTGATTGACAACCGCCGCAGCCAATCAGAGGAGTGGGGGGGCGCCGCCGGCGCCGGGCGGGACTAAGCGTGATTGACAACCGCCGCAGCCAATCAGAGCAGTGATCCGGCGCCGCCGGAGCCGGGCGGGACTAGGCGTGACTGACAAGCGCCGCAGCCAATCAGAGGAGTGGGGGGGCCAGTGTAGAAGCCGAACGGAAGCGGGGCGGGAGTAAGAGTGACTGACAGGCGTCTCAGCCAGTCGGGGTGCGGGTTGTGCCGCCGAACCGGGCCCGGACCGTACCGTACCGAGCCGAGGCGAATCATGGGGGTAACGGGACTCGGCGGAGGCAAACGGGGGGGGCAATGGCAGCTGTCGGCTCCCCTGGGACCCCATGGAAGCCACTCCGGTCCCTCCGGGCGGCTCCGTCCCCCTCAGGCGGCTTCGGCTCCGCTCGGTTCCCTTCGGGCGGCTCCGTCCCCCTCAGGCGGCTTCGGCTCCGCTCGGTTCTCTTCGGCCGGTTCCGCCCCTTCGGGAGGGTTCGGCTTCGCCTCAGCCAATCAGAGGAGTGGGGGGGCGGTGTCGGAGAGGGGCGTGGCTAGGAGCGGGTGACGTGCTCATCAGCCAATCAGAAGAGTGAGGGGGCGGAGCCGGCGAGGGGCGTGGCTACGAGCGGGTGACGTACTCATCAGCCAATCAGAGGACAGGGGGGGCGGAGCCGGAGAGGGGCGTGGCTAGGAGCGGGTCACGTGCGCATCAGCCAATCAGAGGAGAAGGGGGGCGGAGCCGGAGAGGGGCGTGGCTAGGAGCGGGTCACGTGCGCATCAGCCAATCAGAGGAGTGGGGGGCGGAGCCGGCGCAGGGCGGGACTAAGCGTGATTGACAACAGCCGCAGCCAATCAGAGGCGTGGGGGGGCGCCGTCGGCGCCGGGCGGGACTAAGCGTGATTGACAACTGCCGCAGCCAATCAGAGGAGTGGGGGGGCGCCGTCGGCGCCGGGCGGGACTAAGCTTGATTGACAACTGCCGCAGCCAATCAGAGGAGTGGGGGGGCGCCGTTGGCGCCGGGCGGGACTAAGCGTGATTGACAACCGCCGCAGCCAATCAGAGCAGTGATCCGGCGCCGCCGGAGCCGGGCGGGACTAGGCGTGACTGACAAGCGCCGCAGCCAATCAGAGGAGTGGGGGGGCCAGTGTAGAAGCCGAACGGAAGCGGGGCGGGAGTAAGAGTGACTGACAGGCGTCTCAGCCAGTCGGGGTGCGGCTTGTGCCGCCGAACCGGGCCCGGACCGTACCGTACCGAGCCGAGGCGAATCATGGGGGTAACGGGACTCGGCGGAGGCAAACGGGGGGGGCAATGGCAGCTGTCGGCTCCCCTGGGACCCCGTGGCAGCCACTCCGGTCCCTCCGGGCGGCTCCGTCCCCCTCAGGCGGCTTCGGCTGCGCTCGGTTCCCTTCGGGCGGCTCCGTCCCCCTCAGGCGGCTTCGGCTGCGCTCGGTTTCCTTCGGGCGGCTCCGTCCCCCTCAGGCGGCTTCGGCTGCGCTCGGCTCCCTTCGGGCGGCTCCGTCCCCTTCAGGCGGCTTCGGCTCCGCTCGGTTCTCTTCGGCCGGTTCCGCCGCTTCGGGAGGGTTCGGCTTCGCCTCAGCCAATCAGAGGAGTGGGGGGGCGGTGTCGGAGAGGGGCGTGGCTAGGAGCGGGTGACGTGCTCATCAGCCAATCAGAAGAGTGAGGGGGCGGAGCCGGCGAGGGGCGTGGCTACGAGCGGGTGACGTACTCATCAGCCAATCAGAGGAGAGGGGGGGCGGAGCCGGAGAGGGGCGTGGCTAGGAGCGGGTCACGTGCGCATCAGCCAATCAGAGGAGTGGGGGGCGGAGCCGGCGCCGGGCGGGACTAAGCGTGATTGACAACCGCCGCAGCCAATCAGAGGAGTGGGGGGCGGAGCCGGCGCCGGGCGGGACTAAGCGTGATTGACAACCGCCGCAGCCAATCAGAGGCGTGGGGGGGCGCGGTCGGCGCCGGGCGGGACTAAGCGTGATTGACAACCGCCGCAGCCAATCAGAGGCGTGGGGGGGCGCCGTCGGCGCCGGGCGGGACTAAGCGTGATTGACAACCGCCGCAGCCAATCAGAGGAGTGGGGGGGCGCCGCCGGCGCCGGGCGGGACTAAGCGTGATTGACAACCGCCGCAGCCAATCAGAGCAGTGATCCCGCGCCGCCGGAGCCGGGCGGGACTAGGCGTGACTGACAAGCGCCGCAGCCAATCAGAGGAGTGGGGGGGCCAGTGTAGAAGCCGAACGGAAGCGGGGCGGGAGTAAGAGTGACTGACAGGCGTCTCAGCCAGTCGGGGTGCGGCTTGTGCCGCCGAACCGGGCCCGGACCGTACCGTACCGAGCCGAGGCGAATCATGGGGGTAACGGGACTCGGCGGAGGCAAACGGGGGGGGCAATGGCAGCTGTCGGCTCCCCTGGGACCCCGTGGCAGCCACTCCGGTCCCTCCGGGCGGTTCCGTCCCCCTCAGGCGGCTTCGGCTGCGCTCGGTTCCCTTCGGGCGGCTCCGTCCCCCTCAGGCGGCTTCGGCTCCGCTCGGTTCTCTTCGGCCGGTTCCGCCGCTTCGGGAGGGTTCGGCTTCGCCTCAGCCAATCAGAGGAGTGGGGGGGGCGGTGTCGGAGAGGGGCGTGGCTAGGAGCGGGTGACGTGCTCATCAGCCAATCAGAAGAGTGGGGGGGGCGCTGACGGCGAGGGGCGTGGCTACGAGAGGGTGACGTACTCATCAGCCAATCAGAGGAGGGGGGGCGGAGCCGGAGAGGGGCGTGGCTAGGAGCGGGTCACGTGCGCATCAGCCAATCAGAGGAGTGGGGGGCGGAGCCGGAGAGGGGCGTGGCTAGGAGCGGGTCACGTGCGCCTCAGCCAATCAGAAGAGCGGGGGGGCGGAGCCGGCGCCGGGCGGGACTAAGCGTGATTGACAAGCGCCGCAGCCAATCAGAGGCGTGGGGGGGCGCCGTCGGCGCGGGCGGGACTAAGCGTGATTGACAACCGCCGCAGCCAATCAGAGGCGTGGGGGGGCGGAGCCGGCGCCGGGCGGGACTAAACGTGATTGACAACCGCAGCAGCCAATCAGAGGCGTGGGGGGGCGCCGTCGGCGCCGGGCGGGACTAAACGTGATTGACAACCGCCGCAGCCAATCAGAGGAGTGGGGGGGCGCCGCCGGCGCCGGGCGGGACTAAGCGTGATTGACAACCGCCGCAGCCAATCAGAGGAGTGGGGGGGCGCCGCCGGCGCCGGGTGGGACTAAGCGTGATTGACATTCGCCGCAGCCAATCAGAGCAGTGATCCGGCGCCGCCGGAGCCGGGCGGGACTAGGCGTGACTGACAAGCGCCGCAGCCAATCAGAGGAGTGGGGGGGCCAGTGTAGAAGCCGAACGGAAGCGGGGCGGGAGTAAGAGTGACTGACAGGCGTCTCAGCCAGTCGGGGTGCGGCTTGTGCCGCCGAACCGGGCCCGGACCGTACCGTACCGAGCCGAGGCGAATCATGGGGGTAACGGGACTCGGCGGAGGCAAACGGGGGGGGCAATGGCAGCTGTCGGCTCCCCTGGGACCCCATGGAAGCCACTCCGGTCCCTCCGGGCGGCTCCGTCCCCCTCAGGCGGCTTCGGCTGCGCTCGGTTCCCTTCGGGCGGCTCCGTCCCCCTCAGGCGGCTTCGGCTGCGCTCGGTTCCCTTCGGGCGGCTCCGTCCCCCTCAGGCGGCTTCGGCTGCGCTCGGTTTCCTTCGGGCGGCTCCGTCCCCCTCAGGCGGCTTCGGCTGCGCTCGGCTCCCTTCGGGCGGCTACGTCCCCTTCAGGCGGCTTCGGCTCCGCTCGGTTCTCTTCGGCCGGTTCCGCCGCTTCGGGAGGGTTCGGCTTCGCCTCAGCCAATCAGAGGAGTGGGGGGGCGGTGTCGGAGAGGGGCGTGGCTAGGAGCGGGTGACGTGCTCATCAGCCAATCAGAAGAGTGAGGGGGCGGAGCCGGCGAGGGGCGTGGCTACGAGCGGGTGACGTACTCATCAGCCAATCAGAGGAGAGGGGGGGCGGAGCCGGAGAGGGGCGTGGCTAGGAGCGGGTCACGTGCGCATCAGCCAATCAGAGGAAAGGGGGGGCGGAGCCGGAGAGGGGCGTGGCTAGGAGCGGGTCACGTGCGCATCAGCCAATCAGAGGAGTGGGGGGCGGAGCCGGCGCCGGGCGGGACTAAGCGTGATTGACAACCGCCGCAGCCAATCAGAGGCGTGGGGGGGTGCCGTCGGCGCCGGGCGGGACTAAGCGTGATTGACAACCGCCGCAGCCAATCAGAGGAGTGGGGGGGCGCAGCCGGCGCCGGGCGGGACTAAGCGTGATTGACAACCGCCGCAGCCAATCAGAGCAGTGATCCCGCGCCGCCGGAGCCGGGCGGGACTAGGCGTGACTGACAAGCGCCGCAGCCAATCAGAGGAGTGGGGGGGCCAGTGTAGAAGCCGAACGGAAGCGGGGCGGGAGTAAGAGTGACTGACAGGCGTCTCAGCCAGTCGGGGTGCGGCTTGTGCCGCCGAACCGGGCCCGGACCGTACCGTACCGAGCCGAGGCGAATCATGGGGGTAACGGGACTCGGCGGAGGCAAACGGGGGGGGCAATGGCAGCTGTCGGCTCCCCTGGGACCCCATGGAAGCCACTCCGGTCCCTCCGGGCGGCTCCGTCCCCCTCAGGCGGCTTCGGCTCCGCTCGGTTCCCTTCGGGCGGCTCCGTCCCCCTCAGGCGGCTTCGGCTCCGCTCGGTTCTCTTCGGCCGGTTCCGCCCCTTCGGGAGGGTTCGGCTTCGCCTCAGCCAATCAGAGGAGTGGGGGGGCGGTGTCGGAGAGGGGCGTGGCTAGGAGCGGGTGACGTGCTCATCAGCCAGTCAGAAGAGTGAGGGGGCGGAGCCGGCGAGGGGCGTGGCTACGAGCGGGTGACGTACTCATCAGCCAATCAGAGGAGAGGGGGGGCGGAGCCGGAGAGGGGCGTGGCTAGGACCGGGTCACGTGCGCATCAGCAAATCAGAGGAGAGGGGGGGCGGAGCCGGAGAGGGGCGTGGCTAGGAGCGGGTCACGTGCGCATCAGCCAATCAGAGGAGAGGGGGGCGGAGCCGGCGCCGGGCGGGACTAAGCGTGATTGACAACAGCCGCAGCCAATCAGAGGCGTGGGGGGGCGCCGTCGGCGCCGGGCGGGACTAAGCGTGATTGACAACTGCCGCAGCCAATCAGAGGAGTGGGGGGGCGCTGTCGGCGCCGGGCGGGACTAAGCGTGATTGACAACTGCCGCAGCCAATCAGAGGAGTGGGGGGGCGCCGTTGGCGCCGGGCGGGACTAAGCGTGATTGACAACCGCCGCAGCCAATCAGAGCAGTGATCCGGCGCCGCCGGAGCCGGGCGGGACTAGGCGTGACTGACAAGCGCCGCAGCCAATCAGAGGAGTGGGGGGGCCAGTGTAGAAGCCGAACGGAAGCGGGGCGGGAGTAAGAGTGACTGACAGGCGTCTCAGCCAGTCGGGGTGCGGCTTGTGCCGCCGAACCGGGCCCGGACCGTACCGTACCGAGCCGAGGCGAATCATGGGGGTAACGGGACTCGGCGGAGGCAAACGGGGGGGGCAATGGCAGCTATCGGCTCCCCTGGGACCCCATGGAAGCTACTCCGGTCCCTCCGGGCGGCTCCGTCCCCCTCAGGCGGCTTCGGCTGCGCTCGGTTCCCTTCGGGCGGCTCCGGCCTCTTGGCGTGCAGTTCGTAGTTTTGGCCACAGGAGGGCAGCACCTCCCTTTGCTCTGAGCCACCCCTTTGCTTCCCCTCCCGCATCTCCGGCACCTGCAGTACCGAGCTTTGGACACAGGATGGCAGCAGCGAGCAGTGCCCCGAGCTACGCCGTGCCCCCCCCACCTCCAGCACCTGCAGTACCGACGCTTGGACACGAGGTGGCAGCACACGCTGCAGAAGCAACGGCCTGAGAGCAACGGCGGCTCCCCTCCCCGTTGACAGCCTCCGGGGACCCCAGCTGCTGAGTGGGGACAGTTTGCAATATTGGGGCTGGGGCAAAGTTGCTCAGGAACTTCTATTCGAGATTCTTTCAGACTTTTATTGCTTTGTGTTTGCTTTGTGGGGATTTATAATCACATTCTTCTCTTTTGCTTTTTATTTTCTTTACACATTTTATTTATTTCCTTTTTCATTCATGTTTTTTCCAGCTGTCCTTGTCTTTTAGTCTCTTTCAGTAACTATTTTTAGGCGTCCCATACCTAAAATGAGATAAGAAATGGGCAAACATGGGTTAGAAAATGAAAAAAATGGTTCAAAACACCTTACAAATGGTCCAAAGTGGAACACAAGTGGCCCAAAATGGATTAAAACAATCAAGAAATGGGTAAAAATGGGTTAGAAGTGGGCAAAAATGGCCTACAATGCGGAAGATGTGGATAAATATGGGACAGAAACAGCCACAGACAGGTCAGAAATAGCCCCCAAAAAAGCTTTAAAGGGGTTAGAAATGGGAAAGATGGGTTAGAAATTGCCAAAAACGGCTTAAAACTGGTAAGAAATGGGCAAAACTGGGATAGAAATGGCCATGAATTGTTTTGAAATAGACTAAAATGGCTTAAAATAGGGTAGAAATGGGGAAAAATGGCTTAAACCAGGCTCAGAAATGGGCAAAAATGTGTTTGAAGTGGCAAAAAAAAATGGTTAGAAGAAAAAATAGTTTAGAAATGGACAAAATGGCTTAAACCAGGTTAGAATTGGACATATAAGGGTTGCAAATGGCTAAAAATGGGTTTAAATCTAGTTAGAAGTGGCCACAATTGTGTTAGAAATCGTCAAAAAAGGCTTAAAGCTGCTGACAAATGGGAAAAAATGGGTTAGAGAAATAAAAAAGTGGCTTAAACAGAGTGAGAAAAGGGCCAAAAAAAGAGGGAAATTTTAAGAAATGGCTTTAAAAGGGTTAGAAGTGACCAAACACGGGTTAGAAATGGCAGAAAGAATTTAGAAATAGCAAATAAAACAGTTTAGAAGTGGGCATAAATGAGTTAGAAACAGCCATGTTACGGCATCTTCTTGGAATCAGGGGCTAAGTACACACCTCTGTCCCTGCAAGTGCTGCCCGGGGCTGCCAGGAAAGCCGATCTGTGCAATAGGCTGTGTGTGTTCTGGTCTGTGAGCCCACCATCAGCTACGGTACAGGTGAAGTCTTGTCACTGGAAAATGTTGAGCAGATAATACCCTTTAGTGAGCTAGAAAGCGGCACTAACGCTGCCTGCCTGGCAGGCTAGGAAAGGCAGATACATTTGGGGTTATGCACACGAAAGCTCTACGTCCTGCCGTGGTTCCAATGTCATTGCTCTTAGAGGTAAATGGAAAAGCAGCCTCAGGCCTCCTGCTGGGCTCAGGGATCCATCAGCTGCACCTGAGCAGCTTTGCCTGCAGGATGTGATACTTGCTATGCTGGTAAGTGACCAGTTCAAATAGGTTGAAATCAAGGTGCATTTGCCCAGAGCTGGGTGTTACTCGCACTGGTACTGGTACTTGTGGCAGCAAACATTTACCGTGACCCACCTGCTGAACAGAGCTCAGTACTGCAAATAATAAGCCAGTTTCCCCTCCCTGGCTGCATTAAAACAGGCTCCTCCAGATGAATTTAACCTCATGTCAGTGAAGCACTTTAGCTCAAGGTGCCAAAGACAAGCTTCGGCATGGGCACAATGCCACCAGACACACCCAAAGAGCGTGAGGACGGGAAGCCCTTCCCTAAGAAAGAAGGGTAACTGTGGCCTTGGGCTTCTAAAGAGACCCTCAGCAGCTGTAGGGAAATGCCTGCATTCCCTGGGGTTCTAATCATATGAGCACAGGATGGTTTTTGGTTGGAAGGAACCTTTAAAGGTCATCTGGTCTAACCTCCCCTGCCATGAGCAGGGACATCTTCAACTCCATCAGGGTGCTCAGAACCACATCCAGCCTGGCCTTGAATGTCCCCAGGGATGGGGCATCCACCACCTCTCTGGCCAACCTCTGCCAGTGCTTTACCACCCTCATTACAGAAAAATACTGGGGCTGACCTGTTCCTGGTTCTCCCTCCCTCCCTCCAGGCCTTGCCTTCTCCTCAGCAGTGCAGGTCCTAATTCAACAAAGACAACACCAAGGGCTGCAAACTCTGCTGGCAGTACCCAAATGTCAAGAGGAAACCGGGGACCTGCATTGTCACAACATCCAACAGGATGATTAGAAAAACACTGGTAATTCCCCATAGCCATAGAGCTGCTGCAAAACAGCCTGCAAGCAAAGCAATTGCTGTTTAAGCAAAAAGCAGCGCAATGGTCTCCGAGCAGGAAAGCAAACCAAGCTGAGATTTCCTGGGACAATGTTTTCAATTACGTGAATGTAATTGACTGGAAGGGAAAAAACTTCTTGAATTAAGCACGTAAACAAGGTGAACAAAATAATTTCTTCCTTGTTCAAGCAGAGGATGTGGTTTTGCTCTCATTTACTGGCCCCAGGTAGGAGAATCTACATCTGTCCAGCTGTTAAAGTGTCACTCTGCATTATGCCAATGTAAGAGGAAACAAAGTCCTGCATCCACATCTTCAGCCCCAGCTCAAGAGGGACGTGGAGCTGCTCAAGCGAGCCAGAGGAAACCATGGAGCTGCTGCGAGGGCTGGAGCAGCTATGCTCTGGAGCCAGGCTGAGAGAGCTGGGCTGGGGCAGCCTGGACAAGAGAAGGCTCCTGAAGGGGAGACCTGAGAGCAGCTCCAGTGCCTAAAGGGGCTGCAGGAAACCTGGAGAGGGGCTTGGGACAAGGGCCTGTAGGGACAGGCCAAGGGGAATGGCTTGAACCTGCCCGAGGGGAAACTGAGCTGAGCTCTTAGGCAGAAGCTGTTCCCCGTGAGGGTGCTGAGGCGCTGGCACAGGGTGCACAGAGAAGCTGTGGCTGCCCCATCCCTGGCAGTGTTCAAGTCCAGGTTGGACACAGGGGCTTGGAGCAACCTGCTCTAGTGTGAGGTGTCCCTGCCTGCCTGTGGCAGGGGTTGGAGCTGGATGAGCTTTAAGGTCCCTTCCAACATGAACCATTCCATGATTCTGTAAAATGTAGAAATGGGGAGGATAACTACAGGCAAATTACAGACCAATCGATGAAAGCAGAGAGTAAATGGATTTCCTCTCTCGGCAAGGTCAGAGAAGCATGTGCTACGATTACCAGACATACCTCCACTCTCTTCTCCTGCTTCCCAGTTGCAGAAACCTCTCTTTCCTTTTTGGTCTTGCAGATGAAAGAAAGAGGCTAAAAAAGTCTTCTGGAGCTCTTGAAAGGGTCTGTTCTGGCACACACAGTGTGCACATGGCTGCACGCTGCTCTGAAACAGAAGGGTTCTTGTATTTATCTAAGAACAAGAACTGGGTTTTTCTCAAAGCTCAAGAAACCACTGATGTGGGTCCACAGCATCAACGCTGATGAGGCTGATAGGCGGGTGTGCAGCCTAAAAAGAACGCATGATCAGGGTGCAGGTCACGTGTAAAACTCGCTCAAAACAGACACTCATATAGGGCATCGTGCAAGCAGGGTATTGCTGCAGCAGCCGTCCCTTGAAGAAATGGCTGGTTTTACAAACCTGTCTATCCTTACATCATCTTTATGTTCCTCCTCCTCGTACATATGAACATAAATTGTTAACAAGTTAAGCATAGATGCATAGATGGCATAGATGGCCACTAAAAACAAGAAAAAAAACCCATGTACTACTATGCCAAACCTAATACATCGGTGCTGCTCACACCAAACCATACACTGGGAGCTTCCTGCCAGCCTGTACCACTTCAGAGCTTGCAGCTTTTACCATGATATTATGATATTAACTTGAATTTTTGCACTGACTGCTAAGAAAGCAAAAAAGGAAGCATTTTTAGCAAGGGATAATAAAGCTATTTCATAGTATCATATCTATAAATAAAGATGCATTCATTACCATCGTACATCACAGTCCTCTATGATAGGCAGGAAAGTGCCAAGTCCCCAGCTCCCCATGCCTCCCTGGGCACGGGCCCTCACTGCAGGGGCACCTCTCCAGCTCACAGGGCAATTCTGCTTTCGGAGGCAGCCTCCCGGAAGGATGCAGCCATTTCATCCTGTTTCAGGGCAGCACCACTCCAGGTGCTATCAATGCAACCGGCCACAAACTTCCCCTTTCTTGGGGGAAGAGAGGGAAACCGATGCGTTTGACTCCTGGAAAAGCTTTGGGGTGTGATGAGAAACATCCTGCACACAGAACAAAACAATCGAGCACCTTGGGGAAGCCCTGGCAAACTGTTTCTGCGGCTCTCCATGGGTCGCAGCACCCCCAGTGTCTCTCCCCCCCCCCCCGTTTGTCCGTACCCCAAAGACCACGGTGGTGGCGCCGTGCAGGAGGTGGATGCCGAGTCCGTGCAGCAGCGGCGGCAGCAGCTGTTGCCGTGGAGACCGTGACCCGGAGCGGCGGCAGCAGCTGTTGCCGTGGAGACCGTGACCCGGAGCGGCCGCGGGGAACACGAGTGCCTCCGGCAGGAGGGATGGGAAGGGGGACACGGTCCCCGCTGCAGGCCGGGACAGCAGCGCCGCCCCCCCGCGACTGCCCCCCTCCGGCTGCCGGCCTGCCCCAGACCCCCTCGGTGCCCCGGTTCTACCCTGGGCCGAGCCGAGCCGTGCCGTGCCGATCCGGGCTGAGCCGTGCCCGGCGGGGGGGGCAATGGGAGGTGTCGGCTCCTCCCGGAACCACTCAGTTCCCTTCCTCCTCCTGCCCCCTCCCGCCCCTCCCCGCCCCGCCCGCCGCCATAGGGCGGCCATGGAGGAGGTGCCGAGAGAGGTGCGGGAGCAGGAGCCGAGAGGAGAGGGGAGGGAGGCGGCTGGGGGGGAGCGCGGCTCTGCGCCGCCATGGGGAGAGGGGAGACAGGGGCGGGCACGGGGGGGGGGTGCACTGATGCCACTTGATAGGCGCCATCTTGAGTACGGGCGCCGGGACAGGCCAAATTAGTGAGACGCCATTTTGACGTACGGCACTACGGGGCGGCCATCTTGGTGAGGTGCTAGCCTGAGTACGGCACCTCACCCCTCATGGCGTCCGCGTTGCCGTGGTAACGGCCGCACCGCGCCTGCGCTGCCGCCATTTTTTGTTCCAAGATGGCCCTGACGAGCGCGGCGCGGCCGGAAGCTCCGTTCCCGTCCCGTTCCCTCCTCTCGGGGCTCGCAGGGCCCCCACAGAACCCCATAATGGGAATGCAGAACTCCAGATACCCCTCATAAAGCCCCACAGAACCCCGTATCCCCCCCCTATTGCCCAACACGTCATCTAGGGACTCCAGAACCCCATATCCCCCCGTATTCCCCCATACACCCCATAAGGGGTCTCCACACCCCTACAGAACACCACGGAGAGACTCCAGACCCCCAAATCCCTCCATAGACCCCCATACAGGGACTCCAAATCCCCCCACAGACCCCCATACTGGGACTTCAGACCCCCAAATCCCCCCACAGACCCCCATACTGGGACTTCAGACCCCCAAATCCCCCCAGACCCCCATGTAGGGACTCCAGACCCCCAAATACACCCATAGACCCCCATGCAGGGACTCCAGACCCCCAAATCCCCCCACAGACCCCCATGTAGGGACTCCATATCCCCAAAACCCCAGTATTGTCCTCCCATATACCCCGCCCTATGATAGGGTAGGCTAACCCCATCTAATCCAGGCTCATCTAACCCAGGCTAACTGAGGATAGGCTAATCCAGGTTAACCAAGACTAACTCAAGGTAACTCAGACTAAACTAAGTTAAGGAGGCTAGGATAATCTCACCCGTCTAATCTCACCTGTCTCTTATCTGAGCTAAATGACCCGGGATGATCCAAACCGGGTCACCCAAGCTAATCTGACCCGGGATAATCCGACCTGGGCTAATCTGACCGGGCTAATCTGACCCGGACTAATCTGACCCGGACTAACCTGACTCGAGCTAATCTGACCCCTGGGGTAATCTGACCAGGGACAAATCTGACCCAGGACAAATCTGACTAGGGTCAGTCTCCCCCCAGTCAATCTCACCCAGGTCTAATCTCACTCATCTTAATCTCACGCTGGATGGAGGCTATGCTATGCTTCCCCAGGCTATGCCAAACCACACAGCCGTGGTAAACTAACGCAGGCTATGCTAACCCGAAGTGAGCCAAGCAGAGCTGAAGCCACCCGGGGGGGCGGGGCGGAGGGTCAGCGCCGTCCAATCCCGGGCCGCACGGCTGAGGGGCCGTTTTCCCGCCTAGAGACCGGTGGCCAATCAGCGGTGTCCTTTTGTGTGAGGGAGCGATGGCAGTGCCCGGGAAGGAGCAGACAGCAGTGAGGGCTGGAACGCAGCTTTGTTTTCTGTACGTGCACGGTTACGGAGCTCAGCAGGGTTTAGCTCGGCACGGTAAAGATCGAGACTTGCTGGACGAAGGTTAGTTCGGGCTTTGGTGGGCGGGAAGACTGTTGTGATGACGGAGGAAAGGGGTTTAAATGGGAGAGATAGTGGGGAAGGGGGGGAGAATGGCTGTTAGGGGGGACAGATGGTAGAGAAGGGGGGTGGGGGTGTGGGAATAATGGCGGTTAAAAGGGATAGATGATGAGAAAGGGGTGAAGAGTGGGATACGGGATAGAAGAACAGGGGGGAGTGGCGGGGGGGAAGACAAATTGGCGTGGTGGGGAAAAGCAGATGCCGTATTGGGGGGGACAACACATGACAAGAAATGGACCAAAAGGGCTTGGAAACTGCCAGAATGGCTTCAAAAGAGAAACAAGTGGGCATCAATAGGTTAGAAATAGCCTAAAGAAGATTACAAATAACCAAGAGCAGCTTAAAAACAGGACAGAAATTACCACAAATAGAAGTAACAAAGAAACAGTTTAAAACTAGTAAGGAATGGGCAGAACAAGATGGAAAAGCCTCTCCATTGTTTACAATGTGACAAAAGAATCTAAAAAAGGTTTAGAAATGGAGAAGAGTAAGATAAAAATGACCATACAGGAGTTAAACCAAGCTAGGAAAGGGCAAGACCAGGCTAGAAATGGGTAGGAAATGGACCAAAATGGTTTGGAAACTGCCAGAATGGCTTCAGAAGAATTAGAAATGGGCATCAAGAGGTTAGAAATAGCCTGAAGCACATTAGAAATAGGCAAGAGCAGCTTAAAACAGGCCAAAAATGACCACAAATACTAAAGAAGGAGCCAAAACCAGCTTAAAACTAGTAAGGATTGGGCAGAATAAGATGGAAAAGCCTCTCCATTGTTTACAATGTGCCAAAAGAATCTAAAAAAGGTTTAGAAATGCAGAACAGTAAGATAAAAATGACCATACAGGAGTTAAACCAAGCTAGGAAGGGCAAGACCAGGCTAGAAATGGGTAGGAAATGGACCAAAATGGTTTGGAAACTGCCAGAATGGCTTCAGAAGAATTAGAAATGGGCATCAAGAGGTTAGAAATAGCCTGAAGCACATTAGAAATAGGCAAGAGCAGCTTAAAACAGGCCAAAAATGACCAAAAATACTAAAGAAGTAGCCAAAACCAGCTTAAAACTAGGAAGGAATGGGCAGAATAAGATGGAAAAGCCTCTCCATTGTTTACAATGTGCCAAAAGAATCTAAAAAAGGTTTAGAAATGCAGAACAGTAAGATAAAAATGTCCATACAGGAGTTAAACCAAGCTAGGAAGGGGAAGACCAGGCTAGAAATGGGTAGGAAATGAACCAAAATGGTTTGGAAACTGCCAGAATGGCTTCAGAAGAATTAGAAATGGGCATCAAGAGGTTAGAAATAGCCTGAAGCACATTAGAAAAAGGCAAGAGCAGCTTAAAACAGCCCAGAAATGACCACAAATATTGAAGAAGGAGCCAAAACCAGCTTAAAACTAGTAAGGATTGGGCAGAATAAGATGGAAAAGCCTCTCCATTGTTTACAATGTGCCAAAAGAATCTAAAAAAGGTTTAGAAACGGAGAAGAGTAAAATAAAAATGACCATACAGGAGTTAAACCAAGCTAGGAAACGGCAAAACCAGGCTAGAAATGGGTAGGAAATGGACCAAAATGGTTTGGAAACTGCCAGAATGGCTTCAGAAGAATTAGAAATGGGCATCAAGAGGTTAGAAATAGCCTGAAGCACATTAGAAATAGGCAAGAGCAGCTTAAAACAGGCCAAAAATGACCACAAATACTAAAGAAGTAGCCAAAACCAGCTTAAAACTAGTAAGGAATGGGCAGAATAAGATGGAAAAGCCTCTCCATTGTTTACAATGTGCCAAAAGAATCTAAAAAAGGTTTAGAAATGCAGAAGAGTAAGATAAAAATGACCATACAGGAGTTAAACCAAGCTAGGAAGGGGAAGACCAGGCTAGAAATGGGTAGGAAATGGACCAAAATGGTTTGGAAACTGCCAGAATGGCTTCAGAAGAATTAGAAATGGGCATCAAGAGGTTAGAAATAGCCTGAAGCACATTAGAAAAAGGCAAGAGCAGCTTAAAACAGCCCAGAAATGACCACAAATATTGAAGAAGGAGCCAAAACCAGCTTAAAACTAGTAAGGATTGGGCAGAATAAGATGGAAAAGCCTCTCCATTGTTTACAATGTGCCAAAAGAATCTAAAAAAGGTTTAGAAACGGAGAAGAGTAAAATAAAAATGACCATACAGGAGTTAAACCAAGCTAGGAAACGGCAAAACCAGGCTAGAAATGGGTAGGAAATGGACCAAAATGGTTTGGAAACTGCCAGAATGGCTTCAGAAGAATTAGAAATGGGCATCAAGAGGTTAGAAATAGCCTGAAGCACATTAGAAATAGGCAAGAGCAGCTTAAAACAGGCCAAAAAATGACCACAAATACTAAAGAAGGAGCCAAAACCAGCTTAAATCTAGTAAGGATTGGGCAGAATAAGATGGAAAAGCCTCTCCATTGTTTACAATGTGCCAAAAGAATCTAAAAAAGGTTTAGAAACGGAGAAGAGTAAGATAAAAATGACCATACAGGAGTTAAACCAAGCTAGGAAACGGCAAAACCAGGCTAGAAATGGGTAGGAAATGGACCAAAATGGTTTGGAAACTGCCAGAATGGCTTCAGAAGAATTAGAAATGGGCATCAAGAGGTTAGAAATAGCCTGAAGCACATTAGAAATAGGCAAGAGCAGCTTAAAACAGGCCAGAAATGACCACAAATACTAAAGAAGTAGCCAAAACCAGCTTAAAACTAGTAAGGACTGGGCAGAATAAGATGGAAAAGCCTCTCCATTGTTTACAATGTGCCAAAAGAATCTAAAAAAGGTTTAGAAATGCAGAACAGTAAGATAAAAATGACCATACAGGAGTTAAACCAAGCTATGAAGAGGAAGACCAGGCTAGAAATGGGTAGGAAATGGACCAAAATGGTTTGGAAACTGCCAGAATGGCTTCAGAAGAATTAGAAATGGGCATCAAGAGGTTAGAAATAGCCTGAAGCACATTAGAAATAGGCAAGAGCAGCTTAAAACAGGCCAAAAATGACCACAAATACTAAAGAAGTAGCCAAAACCAGCTTAAAACTAGTAAGGAATGGGCAGAATAAGATGGAAAAGCCTCTCCATTGTTTACAATGTGCCAAAAGAATCTAAAAAAGGTTTAGAAATGCAGAAGAGTAAGATAAAAATGACCATACAGGAGTTAAACCAAGCTAGGAAGGGGAAGACCAGGCTAGAAATGGGTAGGAAATGAACCAAAATGGTTTGGAAACTGCCAGAATGGCTTCAGAAGAATTAGAAATGGGCATCAAGAGGTTAGAAATAGCCTGAAGCACATTAGAAAAAGGCAAGAGCAGCTTAAAACAGCCCAGAAATGACCACAAATATTGAAGAAGGAGCCAAAACCAGCTTAAAACTAGTAAGGATTGGGCAGAATAAGATGGAAAAGCCTCTCCATTGTTTACAATGTGCCAAAAGAATCTAAAAAAGGTTTAGAAACGGAGAAGAGTAAAATAAAAATGACCATACAGGAGTTAAACCAAGCTAGGAAACGGCAAAACCAGGCTAGAAATGGTAGGAAATGGACCAAAATGGTTTGGAAACTGCCAGAATGGCTTCAGAAGAATTAGAAATGGGCATCAAGAGGTTAGAAATAGCCTGAAGCACATTAGAAATAGGCAAGAGCAGCTTAAAACAGGCCAAAAATGACCACAAATACTAAAGAAGTAGCCAAAACCAGCTTAAAACTAGTAAGGAATGGGCAGAATAAGATGGAAAAGCCTCTCCATTGTTTACAATGTGCCAAAAGAATCTAAAAAAGGTTTAGAAATGCAGAACAGTAAGATAAAAATGACCATACAGGAGTTAAACCAAGCTAGGAAGGGGAAGACCAGGCTAGAAATGGGTAGGAAATGAACCAAAATGGTTTGGAAACTGCCAGAATGGCTTCAGAAGAATTAGAAATGGGCATCAAGAGGTTAGAAATAGCCTGAAGCACATTAGAAAAAGGCAAGAGCAGCTTAAAACAGCCCAGAAATGACCACAAATATTGAAGAAGGAGCCAAAACCAGCTTAAAACTAGTAAGGATTGGGCAGAATAAGATGGAAAAGCCTCTCCATTGTTTACAATGCGCCAAAAGAATCTAAAAAAGGTTTAGAAACGGAGAAGAGTAAAATAAAAATGACCATACAGGAGTTAAACCAAGCTAGGAAACGGCAAAACCAGGCTAGAAATGGGTAGGAAATGGACCAAAATGGTTTGGAAACTGCCAGAATGGCTTCAGAAGAATTAGAAATGGGCATCAAGAGGTTAGAAATAGCCTGAAGCACATTAGAAATAGGCAAGAGCAGCTTAAAACAGGCCAAAAATGACCACAAATACTAAAGAAGGAGCCAAAACCAGCTTAAAACTAGTAAGGAATGGGCAGAATAAGATGGAAAAGCCTCTCCATTGTTTACAATGTGCCAAAAGAATCTAAAAAAGGTTTAGAAATGCAGAAGAGTAAGATAAAAATGACCATACAGGAGTTAAACCAAGCTAGGAAACGGCAAAACCAGGCTAGAAATGGGTAGGAAATGGACCAAAATGGTTTGGAAACTGCCAGAATGGCTTCAGAAGAATTAGAAATGGGCATCAAGAGGTTAGAAATAGCCTGAAGCACATTAGAAATAGGCAAGAGCAGCTTAAAACAGGCCAGAAATGACCACAAATACTAAAGAAGTAGCCAAAACCAGCTTAAAACTAGTAAGGAATGGGCAGAATAAGATGGAAAAGCCTCTCCATTGTTTACAATGTGCCAAAAGAATCTAAAAAAGGTTTAGAAATGCAGAACAGTAAGATAAAAATGACCATACAGGAGTTAAACCAAGCTAGGAAACGGCAAAACCAGGCTAGAAATGGGTAGGAAATGGACCAAAATGGTTTGGAAACTGCCAGAATGGCTTCAGAAGAATTAGAAATGGGCATCAAGAGGTTAGAAATAGCCTGAAGCACATTAGAAATAGGCAAGAGCAGCTTAAAACAGGCCAAAAATGACCACAAATACTAAAGAAGGAGCCAAAACCAGCTTAAAACTAGTAAGGAATGGGCAGAATAAGATGGAAAAGCCTCTCCATTGTTTACAATGTGCCAAAAGAATCTAAAAAAGGTTTAGAAATGCAGAAGAGTAAGATAAAAATGACCATACAGGAGTTAAACCAAGCTAGGAAGGGGAAGACCAGGCTAGAAATGGGTAGGAAATGAACCAAAATGGTTTGGAAACTGCCAGAATGGCTTCAGAAGAATTAGAAATGGGCATCAAGAGGTTAGAAATAGCCTGAAGCACATTAGAAAAAGGCAAGAGCAGCTTAAAACAGCCCAGAAATGACCACAAATATTGAAGAAGGAGCCAAAACCAGCTTAAAACTAGTAAGGATTGGGCAGAATAAGATGGAAAAGCCTCTCCATTGTTTACAATGTGCCAAAAGAATCTAAAAAAGGTTTAGAAACGGAGAAGAGTAAGATAAAAATGACCATACAGGAGTTAAACCAAGCTAGGAAACGGCAAAACCAGGCTAGAAATGGGTAGGAAATGGACCAAAATGGTTTGGAAACTGCCAGAATGGCTTCAGAAGAATTAGAAATGGGCATCAAGAGGTTAGAAATAGCCTGAAGCACATTAGAAATAGGCAAGAGCAGCTTAAAACAGGCCAAAAATGACCACAAATACTAAAGAAGTAGCCAAAACCAGCTTAAAACTAGTAAGGAATGGGCAGAATAAGATGGAAAAGCCTCTCCATTGTTTACAATGTGCCAAAAGAATCTAAAAAAGGTTTAGAAATGCAGAACAGTAAGATAAAAATGACCATACAGGAGTTAAACCAAGCTAGGAAGGGCAAGACCAGGCTAGAAATGGGTAGGAAATGGACCAAAATGGTTTGGAAACTGCCAGAATGGCTTCAGAAGAATTAGAAATGGGCATCAAGAGGTTAGAAATAGCCTGAAGCACATTAGAAATAGGCAAGAGCAGCTTAAAACAGGCCAAAAATGACCACAAATACTAAAGAAGTAGCCAAAACCAGCTTAAAACTAGTAAGGAATGGGCAGAATAAGATGGAAAAGCCTCTCCATTGTTTACAATGTGCCAAAAGAATCTAAAAAAGGTTTAGAAATGCAGAAGAGTAAGATAAAAATGACCATACAGGAGTTAAACCAAGCTAGGAAGGGGAAGACCAGGCTAGAAATGGGTAGGAAATGAACCAAAATGGTTTGGAAACTGCCAGAATGGCTTCAGAAGAATTAGAAATGGGCATCAAGAGGTTAGAAATAGCCTGAAGCACATTAGAAAAAGGCAAGAGCAGCTTAAAACAGCCCAGAAATGACCACAAATATTGAAGAAGGAGCCAAAACCAGCTTAAAACTAGTAAGGATTGGGCAGAATAAGATGGAAAAGCCTCTCCATTGTTTACAATGTGCCAAAAGAATCTAAAAAAGGTTTAGAAACGGAGAAGAGTAAAATAAAAATGACCATACAGGAGTTAAACCAAGCTAGGAAACGGCAAAACCAGGCTAGAAATGGGTAGGAAATGGACCAAAATGGTTTGGAAACTGCCAGAATGGCTTCAGAAGAATTAGAAATGGGCATCAAGAGGTTAGAAATAGCCTGAAGCACATTAGAAATAGGCAAGAGCAGCTTAAAACAGGCCAAAAATGACCACAAATACTAAAGAAGGAGCCAAAACCAGCTTAAATCTAGTAAGGATTGGGCAGAATAAGATGGAAAAGCCTCTCCATTGTTTACAATGTGCCAAAAGAATCTAAAAAAGGTTTAGAAACGGAGAAGAGTAAGATAAAAATGACCATACAGGAGTTAAACCAAGCTAGGAAGGGCAAGACCAGGCTAGAAATGGGTAGGAAATGGACCAAAATGGTTTGGAAACTGCCAGAATGGCTTCAGAAGAATTAGAAATGGGCATCAAGAGGTTAGAAATAGCCTGAAGCACATTAGAAATAGGCAAGAGCAGCTTAAAACAGGCCAAAAATGACCACAAATACTAAAGAAGTAGCCAAAACCAGCTTAAAACTAGTAAGGAATGGGCAGAATAAGATGGAAAAGCCTCTCCATTGTTTACAATGTGCCAAAAGAATCTAAAAAAGGTTTAGAAATGCAGAACAGTAAGATAAAAATGACCATACAGGAGTTAAACCAAGCTAGGAAGGGCAAGACCAGGCTAGAAATGGGTAGGAAATGGACCAAAATGGTTTGGAAACTGCCAGAATGGCTTCAGAAGAATTAGAAATGGGCATCAAGAGGTTAGAAATAGCCTGAAGCACATTAGAAATAGGCAAGAGCAGCTTAAAACAGGCCAAAAATGACCACAAATACTAAAGAAGGAGCCAAAACCAGCTTAAATCTAGTAAGGATTGGGCAGAATAAGATGGAAAAGCCTCTCCATTGTTTACAATGTGCCAAAAGAATCTAAAAAAGGTTTAGAAACGGAGAAGAGTAAGATAAAAATGACCATACAGGAGTTAAACCAAGCTAGGAAGGGCAAGACCAGGCTAGAAATGGGTAGGAAATGGACCAAAATGGTTTGGAAACTGCCAGAATGGCTTCAGAAGAATTAGAAATGGGCATCAAGAGGTTAGAAATAGCCTGAAGCACATTAGAAATAGGCAAGAGCAGCTTAAAACAGGCCAAAAATGACCACAAATACTAAAGAAGTAGCCAAAACCAGCTTAAAACTAGTAAGGAATGGGCAGAATAAGATGGAAAAGCCTCTCCATTGTTTACAATGTGCCAAAAGAATCTAAAAAAGGTTTAGAAATGCAGAACAGTAAGATAAAAATGACCATACAGGAGTTAAACCAAGCTAGGAAGGGCAAGACCAGGCTAGAAATGGGTAGGAAATGGACCAAAATGGTTTGGAAACTGCCAGAATGGCTTCAGAAGAATTAGAAATGGGCATCAAGAGGTTAGAAATAGCCTGAAGCACATTAGAAATAGGCAAGAGCAGCTTAAAACAGGCCAAAAATGACCACAAATACTAAAGAAGTAGCCAAAACCAGCTTAAAACTAGTAAGGAATGGGCAGAATAAGATGGAAAAGCCTCTCCATTGTTTACAATGTGCCAAAAGAATCTAAAAAAGGTTTAGAAACGGAGAAGAGTAAAATAAAAATGACCATACAGGAGTTAAACCAAGCTAGGAAACGGCAAAACCAGGCTAGAAATGGGTAGGAAATGGACCAAAATGGTTTGGAAACTGCCAGAATGGCTTCAGAAGAATTAGAAATGGGCATCAAGAGGTTAGAAATAGCCTGAAGCACATTAGAAATAGGCAAGAGCAGCTTAAAACAGGCCAAAAATGACCACAAATACTAAAGAAGGAGCCAAAACCAGCTTAAATCTAGTAAGGATTGGGCAGAATAAGATGGAAAAGCCTCTCCATTGTTTACAATGTGCCAAAAGAATCTAAAAAAGGTTTAGAAACGGAGAAGAGTAAGATAAAAATGACCATACAGGAGTTAAACCAAGCTAGGAAGGGCAAGACCAGGCTAGAAATGGGTAGGAAATGGACCAAAATGGTTTGGAAACTGCCAGAATGGCTTCAGAAGAATTAGAAATGGGCATCAAGAGGTTAGAAATAGCCTGAAGCACATTAGAAATAGGCAAGAGCAGCTTAAAACAGGCCAAAAATGACCACAAATACTAAAGAAGTAGCCAAAACCAGCTTAAAACTAGTAAGGAATGGGCAGAATAAGATGGAAAAGCCTCTCCATTGTTTACAATGTGCCAAAAGAATCTAAAAAAGGTTTAGAAATGCAGAACAGTAAGATAAAAATGACCATACAGGAGTTAAACCAAGCTAGGAAGGGAAGACCAGGCTAGAAATGGGTAGGAAATGAACCAAAATGGTTTGGAAACTGCCAGAATGGCTTCAGAAGAATTAGAAATGGGCATCAAGAGGTTAGAAATAGCCTGAAGCACATTAGAAAAAGGCAAGAGCAGCTTAAAACAGCCCAGAAATGACCACAAATATTGAAGAAGGAGCCAAAACCAGCTTAAAACTAGTAAGGATTGGGCAGAATAAGATGGAAAAGCCTCTCCATTGTTTACAATGTGCCAAAAGAATCTAAAAAAGGTTTAGAAACGGAGAAGAGTAAAATAAAAATGACCATACAGGAGTTAAACCAAGCTAGGAAACGGCAAAACCAGGCTAGAAATGGGTAGGAAATGGACCAAAATGGTTTGGAAACTGCCAGAATGGCTTCAGAAGAATTAGAAATGGGCATCAAGAGGTTAGAAATAGCCTGAAGCACATTAGAAATAGGCAAGAGCAGCTTAAAACAGGCCAAAAATGACCACAAATACTAAAGAAGGAGCCAAAACCAGCTTAAATCTAGTAAGGATTGGGCAGAATAAGATGGAAAAGCCTCTCCATTGTTTACAATGTGCCAAAAGAATCTAAAAAAGGTTTAGA
The DNA here is from genome assembly GCF_012275295.1 of Melopsittacus undulatus. Taxonomy (NCBI): domain Eukaryota; kingdom Metazoa; phylum Chordata; class Aves; order Psittaciformes; family Psittaculidae; genus Melopsittacus; species Melopsittacus undulatus. Next base: position 18,517 of record NW_022994367.1, on the reverse strand, counting down.
AACGGAGAAGAGTAAGATAAAAATGACCATACAGGAGTTAAACCAAGCTAGGAAACGGCAAAACCAGGCTAGAAATGGGTAGGAAATGGACCAAAATGGTTTGGAAACTGCCAGAATGGCTTCAGAAGAATTAGAAATGGGCATCAAGAGGTTAGAAATAGCCTGAAGCACATTAGAAATAGGCAAGAGCAGCTTAAAACAGGCCAGAAATGACCACAAATACTAAAGAAGTAGCCAAAACCAGCTTAAAACTAGTAAGGACTGGGCAGAATAAGATGGAAAAGCCTCTCCATTGTTTACAATGTGCCAAAAGAATCTAAAAAAGGTTTAGAAATGCAGAAGAGTAAGATAAAAATGACCATACAGGAGTTAAACCAAGCTATGAAGAGGAAGACCAGGCTAGAAATGGGTAGGAAATGGACCAAAATGGTTTGGAAACTGCCAGAATGGCTTCAGAAGAATTAGAAATGGGCATCAAGAGGTTAGAAATAGCCTGAAGCACATTAGAAATAGGCAAGAGCAGCTTAAAACAGGCCAGAAATGACCATAAATACTTAAGTAACCAAAAATAGCTTAGAACTAGTCAGGAATGGGATGAAGTAAAATGGAAATGCCTGTTAATTGTTTAGAATTAGTCTTACTGAGGCTTACCTGAACCTAGCGACCGTTTCTCACTGTGCAGCTTCTCAGACAGCCAACATGCAAGATCCATTCCCTGGGCATGATGCTCCAGCTTCTCAGCTGTTGGGACTCTGCTCTGGGAGGGGCAGTTTCTGCCTGACCTGGATACTGCTGGTTCTCTTTCTCCCTGCCATCTGGGCTTGCTTCTTCCCCGTGCTCTTCTTTATCTATCTCTGCCACGGATTCTGCTGCTTCCTGCTCTCACAGCCAAGCAGTGGAGAAAAGAGAACAGTGAGGGATTTTTTTATGGACAAATCCCATGCAAGCATTTCACAGGAGAGACAATCCCCTACAAAAATTCTTACCTATGAAACCCAACAGCCGCAGCCACTGCAGCCATTAGCGAGGGCCTGTGCTTGAGCTGCCTCTGCATCTGGAATAAGAAGCATTTATGAAGAAGCCTGATGGCTTTACTGGAGCTAAGCAGTTGTCCAAAGACGGGCGAAAGCAGGAGAGCAACAGCAGCAACTGAAGTCCTTAACAGAAAGGCTGGGATGAGCTGGCCTCCCCCAGGGCTCAGCCCAGCAAGGTCTGTGTGCAGAACAAAAGGAGGGCAATGCACCCTTCCCCCTTCTCATTTCTCCGAGAATCCCAGTCTCCAGATCCTTCAGCACCTTAAAGCTACAGTCAACAGTCTAATTTCCCAACTAAGCACAAGATTAGATCAGAGAAAACAAGCAGGGAACGCCTTGGCTGCTTTAGAAACAGCTATTTCAACCCTGGCCCCTTTCCCTCCCAGTGCAGGTACAGTGTGAATTACGGACCTCCAGGTAACCCCCCCCCCCCCCCCCCCCCCCGTGCCTTCACTCCCCTCAGTACCGAGCACCGAGAGGCTTCCCGTGCCGAGCGGCCAGCAGGCAGGAGAGGCCCCTCTGCGCACGTCCAAGGCACGGCCGGGCGGCCGGGCCCGCTCCCCTCCCCGGTAAGCCCGGCCCCGCGGTGGGCTCGGCTCTCACCTGCTGCTGCCGGGACCCGGACCTGGACCCGGACCCTGCCCGCCGCCATGCTGCTCCCGGGGGCTGCGCCTGCCACACCGAAACGGCGCGGAGGGACCGGAGCCGGCGGGCGGCCACCAGACTGCGGCCGCATGGAGCCGCGCTTGCTACAGCCCGCCGGAAACCGGCGGGCACCACGTGACACCAGCCACTTCCGGGGACAGGGAGCACCACGGCTCATGCGCGGAGGCAGGGCTGCAGTACCTAACCTGGACACAAGATGGCAACAGCGAGCGGCGCCCGCCGCCGAAACGCCCGCCACCACCCCCCCCTTCCAGCCCTGCCGATCATTGTCATGTCATCCTTATGGGATCACTGTCGGGGCTGCAAGAGTGTCTGCCGGCTGCTCTGCATCTCTGCCACAGAGCCTTGCTTCAAGCCTGCTTTCATCACGTTGACAACTGCTTCAGAGCAGAGATCTGAACAAAAACACTGGCCAAATTATCACCGAGTTGCTAAACAACTACTATGTTAATACCCACACAGCTTTTATGTCTAGAGACCATTGCTGAGCCCAGAACCTGTAACCTCCATCCCAAGGAAATGCTCAAGATCTGCCTCTGATCATAATACACACAGACTTGCACTACAGATGCTGCACCTGGCCCAAATACACACCATGAGTAGAGCAGCTCCAAGGCAAACACACACACACAAAACACTACACATGCTGTGACACCAACAAACAGAGAATAACCTACACAGGCACAGTACCTCCCAGACGGAGCAGCACATCTGCCCAGATCACATGCACAGACCCAAGAGCAAAGCAACCGGGCTCCTGAGGAGCCTGAGAACCAGGTCTGACAAAACCAAATCATTCCAAACACAAACACAAATAAGATAAAAATGACCATACAGGAGTTAAACCAAGTTAGGAAAGGGCAAAACCAGGCTAGAAATGGGTAGGAAATGGACCAAAATGGTTTGGAAACTGCCAGAATGGCTTCAGAAGAATTAGAAATGGGCATCAAGAGGTTAGAAATAGCCTGAAGCACATTAGAAATAGGCAAGAGCAGCTTAAAACAGGCCAAAAATGACCACAAATACTAAAGAAGGAGCCAAAACCAGCTTAAATCTAGTAAGGATTGGGCAGAATAAGATGGAAAAGCCTCTCCATTGTTTACAATGTGCCAAAAGAATCTAAAAAAGGTTTAGAAACGGAGAAGAGTAAGATAAAAATGACCATACAGGAGTTAAACCAAGCTAGGAAGGGCAAGACCAGGCTAGAAATGGGTAGGAAATGGACCAAAATGGTTTGGAAACTGCCAGAATGGCTTCAGAAGAATTAGAAATGGGCATCAAGAGGTTAGAAATAGCCTGAAGCACATTAGAAATAGGCAAGAGCAGCTTAAAACAGGCCAAAAATGACCACAAATACTAAAGAAGTAGCCAAAACCAGATTAAAACTAGTAAGGAATGGGCAGAATAAGATGGAAAAGCCTCTCCATTGTTTACAATGTGCCAAAAGAATCTAAAAAAGGTTTAGAAATGCAGAAGAGTAAGATAAAAATGACCATACAGGAGTTAAACCAAGCTAGGTAGGGGAAGACCAGGCTAGAAATGGGTAGGAAATGAACCAAAATGGTTTGGAAACTGCCAGAATGGCTTCAGAAGAATTAGAAATGGGCATCAAGAGGTTAGAAATAGCCTGAAGCACATTAGAAATAGGCAAGAGCAGCTTAAAACAGCCCAGAAATGACCACAAATATTGAAGAAGGAGCCAAAACCAGCTTAAAACTAGTAAGGATTGGGCAGAATAAGATGGAAAAGCCTCTCCATTGTTTACAATGTGCCAAAAGAATCTAAAAAAGGTTTAGAAACGGAGAAGAGTAAAATAAAAATGACCATACAGGAGTTAAACCAAGCTAGGAAACGGCAAAACCAGGCTAGAAATGGGTAGGAAATGGACCAAAATGGTTTGGAAACTGCCAGAATGGCTTCAGAAGAATTAGAAATGGGCATCAAGAGGTTAGAAATAGCCTGAAGCACATTAGAAATAGGCAAGAGCAGCTTAAAACAGGCCAAAAATGACCACAAATACTAAAGAAGGAGCCAAAACCAGCTTAAATCTAGTAAGGATTGGGCAGAATAAGATGGAAAAGCCTCTCCATTGTTTACAATGTGCCAAAAGAATCTAAAAAAGGTTTAGAAACGGAGAAGAGTAAGATAAAAATGACCATACAGGAGTTAAACCAAGCTAGGAAACGGCAAAACCAGGCTAGAAATGGGTAGGAAATGGACCAAATGGTTTGGAAACTGCCAGAATGGCTTCAGAAGAATTAGAAATGGGCATCAAGAGGTTAGAAATAGCCTGAAGCACATTAGAAATAGGCAAGAGCAGCTTAAAACAGGCCAGAAATGACCACAAATACTAAAGAAGTAGCCAAAACCAGCTTAAAACTAGTAAGGACTGGGCAGAATAAGATGGAAAAGCCTCTCCATTGTTTACAATGTGCCAAAATAATCTAAAAAGGTTTAGAAATGCAGAAGAGTAAGATAAAAATGACCATACAGGAGTTAAACCAAGCTATGAAGAGGAAGACCAGGCTAGAAATGGGTAGGAAATGGACCAAAATGGTTTGGAAACTGCCAGAATGGCTTCAGAAGAATTAGAAATGGGCATCAAGAGGTTAGAAATAGCCTGAAGCACATTAGAAATAGGCAAGAGCAGCTTAAAACAGGCCAGAAATGACCATAAATACTTAAGTAACCAAAAATAGCTTAGAACTAGTCAGGAATGGGATGAAGTAAAATGGAAATGCCTGTTAATTGTTTAGAATTAGTCTTACTGAGGCTTACCTGAACCTAGCGACCGTTTCTCACTGTGCAGCTTCTCAGACAGCCAACATGCAAGATCCATTCCCTGGGCATGATGCTCCAGCTTCTCAGCTGTTGGGACTCTGCTCTGGGAGGGGCAGTTTCTGCCTGACCTGGATACTGCTGGTTCTCTTTCTCCCTGCCATCTGGGCTTGCTTCTTCCCCGTGCTCTTCTTTATCTATCTCTGCCACGGATTCTGCTGCTTCCTGCTCTCACAGCCAAGCAGTGGAGAAAAGAGAACAGTGAGGGATTTTTTTATGGACAAATCCCATGCAAGCATTTCACAGGAGAGACAATCCCCTACAAAAATTCTTACCTATGAAACCCAACAGCCGCAGCCACTGCAGCCATTAGCGAGGGCCTGTGCTTGAGCTGCCTCTGCATCTGGAATAAGAAGCATTTATGAAGAAGCCTGATGGCTTTACTGGAGCTAAGCAGTTGTCCAAAGACGGGCGAAAGCAGGAGAGCAACAGCAGCAACTGAAGTCCTTAACAGAAAGGCTGGGATGAGCTGGCCTCCCCCAGGGCTCAGCCCAGCAAGGTCTGTGTGCAGAACAAAAGGAGGGCAATGCACCCTTCCCCCTTCTCATTTCTCCGAGAATCCCAGTCTCCAGATCCTTCAGCACCTTAAAGCTACAGTCAACAGTCTAATTTCCCAACTAAGCACAAGATTAGATCAGAGAAAACAAGCAGGGAACGCCTTGGCTGCTTTAGAAACAGCTATTTCAACCCTGGCCCCTTTCCCTCCCAGTGCAGGTACAGTGTGAATTACGGACCTCCAGGTAACCCCCCCCCCCCCCCCCCCCGTGCCTTCACTCCCCTCAGTACCGAGCACCGAGAGGCTTCCCGTGCCGAGCGGCCAGCAGGCAGGAGAGGCCCCTCTGCGCACGTCCAAGGCACGGCCGGGCGGCCGGGCCCGCTCCCCTCCCCGGTAAGCCCGGCCCCGCGGTGGGCTCGGCTCTCACCTGCTGCTGCCGGGACCCGGACCTGGACCCGGACCCTGCCCGCCGCCATGCTGCTCCCGGGGGCTGCGCCTGCCACACCGAAACGGCGCGGAGGGACCGGAGCCGGCGGGCGGCCACCAGACTGCGGCCGCATGGAGCCGCGCTTGCTACAGCCCGCCGGAAACCGGCGGGCACCACGTGACACCAGCCACTTCCGGGGACAGGGAGCACCACGGCTCATGCGCGGAGGCAGGGCTGCAGTACCTAACCTGGACACAAGATGGCAACAGCGAGCGGCGCCCGCCGCCGAAACGCCCGCCACCCCCCCCCCCCTTCCAGCCCTGCCGATCATTGTCATGTCATCCTTATGGGATCACTGTCGGGGCTGCAAGAGTGTCTGCCGGCTGCTCTGCATCTCTGCCACAGAGCCTTGCTTCAAGCCTGCTTTCATCACGTTGACAACTGCTTCAGAGCAGAGATCTGAACAAAAACACTGGCCAAATTATCACCGAGTTGCTAAACAACTACTATGTTAATACCCACACAGCTTTTATGTCTAGAGACCATTGCTGAGCCCAGAACCTGTAACCTCCATCCCAAGGAAATGCTCAAGATCTGCCTCTGATCATAATACACACAGACTTGCACTACAGATGCTGCACCTGGCCCAAATACACACCATGAGTAGAGCAGCTCCAAGGCAAACACACACACACAAAACACTACACATGCTGTGACACCAACAAACAGAGAATAACCTACACAGGCACAGTACCTCCCAGACGGAGCAGCACATCTGCCCAGATCACATGCACAGACCCAAGAGCAAAGCAACCGGGCTCCTGAGGAGCCTGAGAACCAGGTCTGACAAAACCAAATCATTCCAAACACAAACACAAATAAGATAAAAATGACCATACAGGAGTTAAACCAAGTTAGGAAAGGGCAAGACCAGGCTAGAAATGGGTAGGAAATGGACCAAAATGGTTTGGAAACTGCCAGAATGGCTTCAGAAGAATTAGAAATGGGCATCAAGAGGTTAGAAATAGCCTGAAGCACATTAGAAGTAGGCAAGAGCAGCTTAAAACAGGCCAGAAATGACCACAAATATTGAAGAAGGAGCCAAAACCAGCTTAAAACTAGTAAGGAATGGGCAGAATAAGATGGAAAAGCCTCTCCATTGTTTACAATTTGCCAAAAGAATCTAAAAAAGGTTTAGAAACGGAGAAGAGTAAGATAAAAATGACCATACAGGAGTTAAACCAAGCTATGAAGGGCAAGACCAGGTTAGAAATGGGTAGCCTGAAGCAGATTAGAAATAGGCAAGAGCAGCTTAAAACAGGACAGAAAAGACCATAAATATCTAAGAGGTAACCAAAAACAGTTTAAAACTAGTAAGGAATGGGTAGAATAAAAATTCTGTCTTAAATTTCTATTCAGATCTGAATGGAAAGTGAACACCTTACTTCATTGTAGGGTGAAATTAATGTGAAATAAACAGTACAGGGGCTATTAGGAACTGCCCATTCAGAATGGTGTGTGCCTTCCTGAGGGTTGTGTTTATGTACCCACTCTTCCAAAGTCTCCCAGAACTGAACAGAATCATAAAGTCTCCAAGAGGATTTACTGAATCACACACAAATGAAGTGGTTGCGTCTTCTCATGCACAGAACATTCATTTGATAGAATGTCTCTGGGGCTAGGTGAGGAAGAAGACTAACCAGCTAACAGATGGAACAAAACCCCATCACAACACTGCAATCACACCTCACTCTGTAGGCCCTGTGGATAGAACTAGAATTTTCCATTGCTCTCAGGTGCCTCGTTAAGGCACTGAGGGCATTAGTAAGCCTTAATGACCCTAAACAGCCTCACCTGTGCACCAGACCACACCCAGGAGCCCTATTTAAACCGAGCTCTGTACCTCAGTTTTCTTTAGAACTCTGTTGGAGGAATGCTGCTCTTCAGCTCTGTCCCTGCCTGTGAAGATTCTTAGTCTGGACTTCAGACTGACTGCCCGGCTTGATCTTCTATATGATTATAGAGCAGCTTGGCAATTGCTGGACCTGATGGTGATTTGTGGACTGGATTGCTGCTTGTTCACAAGCCTGATAGACTCCTGGCTGGACTTGGCTGCTGCTGGACCTTCTCTTCTTGGGTACCTTGAAATTGGGCCTAGGCTGGCAGAGGTCTCTTCTCCTGCTGTGGGAGCCCAGAGGTGGCCTGGTCTGCTCTTGTTTCCTGAGGGCTGTGGAGATCCCTGCAAGGTTTGTGGGCAGTGTGGAGGATACGGCTCTGAGGGTGAGCCTGTGCTGCGGCACCAGAGGGGCCTCTTGCCAGGGAGCCGGGTGGGACGTTTTGGTTTGTGTTTTGTCTTGTCCTTGTCTATCAATGTGAGGGAGTGAGTGAGCTTGTCCTTTAGGCACCTGTTAAAATTGCTGCAGCTTAGCTTAAGCCTCCCTGGAAGGAGAGCAGGTCTCTGTGCAGTAACAGGGGCGTCCTTCCCTAAGTCCACGAGCGGAGGGATGGTCTGGACTCGCCCCTTCTTTCCAAAGACGGCGCCAAGCCACTTAGTCGTGGTGCAGGCAATGCGACCTGCCTGTAGTCAGGATCTGGGTCTCTGCCTGCATGGCTGCCTGTGCTGCTGGTGGCCTGGCAGCGTGGACCCCCTGTTGTCAGGGCGTGTCACAGTATTTTCCCCTTTGTGCCTGGAAGCCGGAGAGCTTCAATACGCCGTCACCATAATGAGAACAAACCAGACCTTGTCAAGCCCCAGTCCCTTCCCTCTGTACCACTGACCGGGAGCTAGTGAGAATGCATGTACAGTTTAGAGTGAGCTACTGCGTGGGGCTGCAGAGTGGTAATGGAAGGGCTAAAGGCATGAAGCAGATTTGGGATTGGAGCACTGTGTTTCCAGCTTTGACATCAGTTTTCTGTTTTACTTCAGTGCAACTATTTTAGTAATTATTTTTTTTTCTTATTAGTTCCTGTCCTTCACCTCTTGGGGAGTTTACTTACTGGATGCACTTCCTGGCCTTGTGTTTGACGCAGCAAAAGAAGATGTGGCACTGCGGACGAGCATACTGAGGAAGCTGCTTCTGGTAAGTAGGTGGAAGTAGAGAGAATAACAGTGCATTCAGCTGGAACTTCAGCACTGAGGCAAGCATGTATCTTGCTGATCTGCTTTGAAAGCTCAGGGCAAAGGCACTACCTTGTCCAGCAGCATAATCACTTCTTTTGAAGTCATTGACTCTTCAGAGGTTTGCTCCATCTGAAGCATTGTCTGCTTTTTTGCACTGCCTTTCTTTGGTATCACAGTGTCCTTGGATAGGTTGCTTCCTTATAAATGTAATGGTGTTTGCTTTGGAACAGTCAGACAAGCTTAGCTCCTGTTGGGCCAAGCTCTTGAATCTTTAAAAGTCAGCTAAGCTGTAAATTGTTCTGCGATTTCCTTGCGATAGTCTGGTTGTGCTGCCGGTCAGCACACAGAAAGAACAGGTCCCTTTTTCAGCTACACTAGCAAGTCTTTTAGCACAGCAGGGAGCTGTGGAGCAGGAGAAAATGAACGTCGGGTTTGGTGTGTGAATAGCTCTTGGGGAATGGGTAGAAGAAAGGGTTTGTGTTGGGAGTAAATGTTAGGCTCTGCAAAGCTGAGAAATGTCCAGGTTTTTGCTGCGATACTGAACCTCTTTCTCTTTAGGCTAATCTATTTAGCTTGAATTCATGTGGGTAACTCTGTGCATGTTTAGCAGGTGGATGTAGCTGACTCAAGGGGAAAGCTGAGCAACCTTGGATACGGAGCTCTAATTGGTGAGTCTAGAGGTTACTACTGTTTACAAAGCTAATGTTTATAACTTGTTTGTTCTTGTATTTGTAAAATTGCATTTGTGTATTTTGTAATACTGTATTTGTAAAAACACCGTGGGAAACTACAGCCTTGGCAGAGATCATTCTCTGCACGAAAACATGGGAAATTACAGAAGCATAACAAGACAATTGACCTTGCTTATGCCTGCCAAGAATCTTCTTGTCCAGCAACAAGGCTCAGGGTATTGGGATCGCTCACTGCGTGGCCTTGGCTCTGCAAGAATTGCACGAGTGCGGACTTGTAGAAATGCTTTTTGTTGTGTTAATAAAAAAATGGAGAGGGTGAGGGTGGATGAGAGGGACTATTGATTTTGTACTTGTATGGGTTGTTTCTGTACCCCTATGATGTTTTCCTCCCTGACTGTAACTTGTTAGAATAGTTGCCTTAACTGAAAAAGGAGAGGGTGAGGCTGGATGGGAGGGACTATTGATCTTGTATGGTGCCGCGGCCAGGTGGAGGGGAGAAAACACCGATACGATGTAGGTTCACAAAATGCTCCGTTTATTGATTACAAAGCTGCTCTTAATATACTGTCTTACACGTGATCACGCATTACTTGATTGGCTGCTTCACTTTGCCCACGAGGGATACACGCTCCCCTTTACCTCTCCTGATTGGTTTCACGCCTTCGCTTCAGCTTAGCGTTACATCATGCTTCTGCAATTACTGGCATCCTGTTATTGCATTCCTGTTTTGCTGATCTTGACACTTCTTCTTCTTTTAACCTGGGGTCATAAGTTCACTTTCTCACAGCTTGCTGTAGGCCTCTTCAAGCGCCCATGCTCGACCCCCAACATCTCCCCCTCTTTTTTCAAATAAGGCGTTTGTCATCTGCTGCATGCGTTGCATAATACATTGTAACAGACAAGGTCCAAAAACAAAATTAACAACATAATCATTATTGGTCCGCTAAACATCATGATTAAACTCCTTAACCAACTACTTATTCCTAACGATTTTAACCAAGAGTCTATAGGATTTGTTTCTACAGTAAGTTCTTTCATATTTTCTTTAAGTTCAAACAAATTCTTGTGAATAGATTCAGAATGATCAGAAAGATTCATACAACACATGCCCAGAAGCATTTCTAATGCAAAGGGGATGTGAAGCAGCTGCAGAAGTAAACTGTACAGTGTTAACAGTCAAGGAGTTACACTCCCCCCCCTTTTTTTTTTTTTTTTGATCAGACAAAAAGCCATTTATTGCAAAGCTTTAACTCCTTATATACTATTGCTTACACACACCTACAGCAATTTGGCATATCATGATTGGATACTTGTCGTGAAGACCCTTAGTGACTAACATATAATTGGTTAAACACAGGTGTGAGAACTTGACCTCGAATGCTTGCCAACAGTCCACAGTTCTCATAACTCAGTGAATTACAGCTTCTTCTTATCTTGCTTGCTTAGGCTTCCTCGGGCCTCCCATGGCCTTGCTGTATCCCTCAGAGTTATTCAGAGCTCATGTACCAAATATTCATTTTCCTGTGAGAACTGTCTCCACATCTCCCCCTTTTTAGTTTTACGAAAAGTTTTTGACAATTTATTGTGTCTGCTCTATCACTGCTTGACTTGTGTAATATAACAACCCACTACTCTAGGTAGCATTATTTCAGTAAGATTAGTCTGATTTGAAGTCACTTGAACCTTTATAACATGTGGCATATCAGTGAATCCTACACACCATGTAACAGGTTGGAATAGTTGGGATTTAACAGATATGCTCAGTATACTTTTCCATTACCCATGGTCACACATAATAGCACAGATATTACAAAGATTTTACAAAGATTTCTACCATTGCTGTTTCTTTATGTGGTTGAGTTCTGCGGCTTGGTATGTTTTGCTGGCAGCCAGTATGGTCCTGTTGATAGCTGTACACAGCTGGGCCTACCCTTTTTCTCCTGGATGGCTCTCTGATAACAGCGGAGGCCATCCCTCACATCAAGGTCTGGCATGACATGTGTCTCCACTGCTCTACGCCTGCTGGCTGCAACCCAGCAGCGAAGCTAAAGGTTCTTCTTGGTGGCAAACACAGAGGCCAACCCAGTCTTGCCCTTGACTGTGGTAGCAGGCATTTGGTCAATCTCTGTCCTTGCACCTTGTTGTCAATGCAGAGTTTCACCTGCTTAACCCAGTAACAAGTCACTACTACAGCAAAGCACACACAGATTTACATTAGCAGAGTAACTATCACAGAGTGCATCAGCATGTGAAGATGCTAATGGCAGCGAGGGACTAACCAAAGAAACTTCTTACCAGTGGAGTTCTCCCACCCTCTTAATTTGTTCCATTACTTGCTTTATAACAGTACCATCATCTTAGAATCTTTCTAGCTTTTGCCTTAGTATTTTCTAGCAGCTACTGCAAATTTGCTTTCTTTAACATCTCTTTTACAAGTGACAAATCCATACAATACAATGTATAGTTTCTTATTAGCAACTGGCTAGTAAATACAGGTGGTTTTATACACAAAATCACAACCTCTAATAATAGCTACTTTACAAGCATGCATATTCAAGCTGTTAATTTTCAGTTGCCCTCAAGTGATTTTTTTTGTTGTTGTTTTTTTTTTTGTTGTTGTTGTTTTTTTTTTTTCAAAGTTGCTCACCCTGCTTTGCACAGCTAAAACCACCGGCCTATCGGCAACTGCGCTTTTGCATTAATCTTTTCTTGCCCGAAAGGTTAAACTGCTACCTGTTAAAACTTTTACATGAACCTGACAACAAAAATATACAGAACACTGTCTGCCCTCATCACACACACACACAGACACACACACACACACATATGGGATCCCACAAGCACACTCCACACAACTACAATATTTGAAACACAAAATCCAGACAATCATTGTTCCCACTACACAGTCCCACATACAGGACGTGGCACAAGGACCCTGTAAAGACTATCAGGAAACCAGCTCCGAGAAGCATCATCGCAGTGCAAGGTGGCAGGCTGAACCTTAGCAGGCGTCCCCGCAGAGGCTCTGCCTCCCTTACATCGCATGAGGCTTGGGCTTTTATACTGACCAAAATGCACACTCGTTCCGACACAGGTGGCCAGCCTATGTTGGAGGAAGTTGCCAGCAATATCTATAAAGGTTTCCAAGGGCAGATAGAAACATGGACATACTTATATTTACCAACTTCTAGTACTTGAGTATCACAGAGCGACTGTATCAACGGAGTAGTATACGGGGTCCCAACTCCACGGTCTTACACATTCTGCCCGATACCCCTGATAAGAGCATACAAGAGACCTTCCCATCTCGGGTGGGAAGCACACACACCATGGGAAACTGTGCAATACATCCACATCCCCCACCCATCTCACTTCTCCCTTTACAGCTACCCATTTATCATGAGGATATGGGGGATATAAATCAGGCTTCTTTTCCGGATGAATAGGCTCCAGGTCAAAAGCACCATCCAGGTCAGCATCAGCATTATCAGGCATCAGAATCTCAGGAGCAGCAACAGCAAACTGATGAACGTGCACAGGCTCCATCTCGGGGTCAATAGGGCTCAGGTCGAAAGGATCGTCTTCATCCCCGTCCTCAGTCTTCGCTGCTGCAGCGGCAACCAGTGGAGGTTTGGGGGGGGGGGGGCACGCTGATCTCCATGATCTCATTTTTTTTTTTACTTTAACATCTCTAAAACAGTTCTCCAAATGACTGACAAGCTTTTCACAGCATCATTGCCTTTTGTAGCTGCATTCCACAGCTTAACTCCTTGCCCCATTCCACAAGGATATCTCAAATCCGGTAGACTCATAAATCTCTGGGTAACGTGTCTTCGACCATTTCAACATTAACTTTAGGTCTGTCTCTTTAAGGGTTGCTCCCTTCACCTTAGGAAGGACTGAAAACATCCATAAATCAGGGGCTTCTTCCTTAGTAATTTTCTCCCAAGTCTCGAGATTAAAAGCTTCACCGACTCCCACAATTCTTCCCCTGTCTTACGCCATTGATCTTTGGAGAATAACTGTCCCGTATTTTCTAACAACCCCCTTCGTCAGCACCAAAATAAAAGTCCACAAGTTCCTGTCGGGGTATTGAGTACCCTGTTTTCTTCGCTACGCATAGCACTCCTTCTGTCGTAGCCTTTTCTATCGCTGATACAGCGAAACCCATCCCGAACCAGACCGCAGTCTGCCTGACTCACCGGTCAGCCGTGGCCACGTAATTGGAGCTCTTTTCCTGCCTCTCTCGGGCAGCCTGCCTCTCTCGGGCAGCCGGGATCTCCACCTTCTCTCGTCCACGGTCTCTCTCTCTCCTGGTATCACGTAGGGTCACCAGAATGCCGCGGCCAGGTGGAGGGGAGAAAACAACGATACGATATAGGTTCACAGAATGCTCCGTTTATTGATTACAAGGCTGCTCTTAATATACTGTCTTACACGCGATCACGCATTACTTGATGGCTGCTTCACTTTGCCCATGAGGGATACACGCTCCCCTTTACCTCTCCTGATTGGTTTCACACCTTCGCATCAGCTTAGCATTACATCATGCTTCTGCAATTACCGGCATCCTGTTATTGGATTCTGTTTTGCTGATCTTGACACTTCTTCTTCTTTTAACTGGGGTCATAAGTTCACTTTCTCACAGCTTGCTGTAGGCCTGTTCAAGCACCCATGCTCAACCCCCAACAGTATGGGTTGTTTCTGTACCACTATGATGTTTTTCTCCCAGACTGTAACTTGTTGTACTTGTTGTCTGAACTGAAAAAGGAGAGGGTAAGGGTGGATGGGACTGGCCATCGATGTTGTACTTTTATGGGTTGTTTCTGTACCCCTATGATGTTTTCCTGCCTGATTATAACTTGTTATAATTGTTGCCTTAAAAAGGGAGAGGGTGAGTGTGGATGGGATGGACTATTCATCTTGTATGGGTTGTTTCTGTACCCCTATGATGTTTTCCTTCCTGACTGTAACTTGTTATGATTGTTGTGTTAATTGAAAAAGGGGGTGAGGGTGGATGGGATGGACTATTAATCTTGTATGGATTGTTTCTGTACCACTATGATGTTTTTCTCCCTGAATATAACTTGTTATAATTGTTGTGTTAATTGAAAAAGCAGAGGGTGAGGGTGGATGGGAGGGACTATTGATCTTGTACTTGTATTGGTTGCTTCTGTACCCCTATGATTTTTTCCTCCCTGACTGTAACTTGTTGTAATTGTTGTGTTAATTGAAAAAGGAGAGGGTGAGGGTGGATGGGATGGACTATTGATCTTGTATGGGTTGATTCTGTACCCCTATGATGTTTCCCTCCTGACTATAACTTGTTATAATTGTTGCCTTAACTGAAAACGAAGAGGGCAGGGTGGATGGGAGGGACTATTGATCTTGTATGAGTTGTTTCTGTACCACTATAATGTTTTTCTCCCAGACTTTAACTTGTTGTACTTACTGTCTGAACTGAAAAGGGAGAGGCTGAGGGTGGATGGGACTGGCCATTGATGTTGTACTTGTATGGGTTGTTTCTGTACCCCCTATGATTTTTTTCCTCCCCTGACTGTAACTTGTTATAATTGTTGCCTTAAAAAGGGAGAGGGTGAGTGTGGATGGGATGGACTATTGATCTTGTATGGGTTGTTTCTGTACCCCTATGATGTTTTCCTCCCTGACTGTAACTTGTTATGATTGTTGTGTTAATTGAAAAAGAGGGTGAGGGTGGATGGGATGGACTATTAATCTTGTATGGATTGTTTCTGTACCACTATGATGTTTTTCTCCCTGAATATAACTTGTTATAATTGTTGTGTTAATTGAAAAAGGAGAGGGTGAGGGTGGATGGGAGGGACTATTGATCTTGTACTTGTATTGGTTGTTCCTGTACCCCTATGATTTTTTCCTCCTGACTGTAAACTTGTTGTAATTGTTGCCTTAACTGAAAAAGCAGAGGGTGGGGGTGGATGGGAGGGACTATTGATCTTGTACTTGTATGGGTTGTTTCTGTACCTATAAGATGTTTCCCTCCCTGACTGTAACTTGTATGATTGTTGTGTTAATTGAAAAGGAGAGGGTGAGGGTGGATGGGATGGACTATTGATCTTGTATGGGTTGTTTCTGTACCCCTATGATTTTTTCCTCCCTGACTGTAACTTGTTGTAATTGTTGCCTTAACTGAAAAAGCAGAGGGTGGGGGTGGATGGGAGGGGCTATTGATCTTGTACTTGTATTGGTTGTTTCTGTACCCCTATGATTTTTCCTCCCTGACTGTAACTTGTTGTAATTGTTGCCTTAACTGAAAAGCAGAGGGTGGGGGTGGATGGGAGGGGCTATTAATCTTGTATGGATTGTTTCTGTACCACTATGATGTTTTCCTCCCTGACTGTAACTTGTTATGATTGTTGTGTTAATTGAAAAAGGAGAGGGTGAGGGTGGATGGGATGGACTATTGATCTTGTACTTGTATTGGTTGTTTCTGGTACCCCTATGATTTTTTCCTCCCTGACTGTAACTTGTTGTAATTGCTGTGTTAATTGAAAAAAGAGAGGGTGAGGGTGGATGGGATGGACTATTGATCTTGTATGGGTTGTTTCTCTACCCTATGATGTTTTCCTCCCTGACTGTAACTTGTTATAATTGTTGCCTTAACTGAAAAAGGAGAGGGTGGGGGTGGATTGGATGGACTATTGAGCTTTGTATGGTTGTTTCTGTACCCCTATGATGTTTTCCTCCCTGACTGTAACTTGTTGTAATTGTTGTGTTAATTGAAAAAGGAGAGGGTGAGGGTGGATGGGATGGAGTATTGATCTTGTACTTGTATTGGTTGTTCCTGTACCCCTATGATTTTTTCCTCCCTGACTGTAACTTGTTATAATTGTTGCCTTAACTGAAAAAGCAGAGGGTGGGGGTGGATGGGAGGGGCTATTGATCTTGTACTTGTATGGGTTGTTTCTGTACCCCTATGATGTTTTGGCAGGTAAGTCAATTTTGCAGGTAAGTCAATTTTGCAGGTAAGTCAATGCTAGATGATAGATGATGTTAGATGAGTACATGATCGATGGTAGATGATAGATGATGACAGATGTATACATGATACATGGCAGATGATAGATGGCAGATGAGAGATGATAGATGACGGCAAGGCAAGGCAAATTAGGCGCTAGGTAGATCCGTCCCGGGTCGCCGCTAGGGCTAGGGTCGTCACTAGGGTTAGGGTACACTCTTCCTGACATTAGGGTTAGGGTACACTCTTCCTGGACATTAGGGTTTGGGTGCACTCTTCCTGACATTAGGGTTAGGGTACACTCTTCCTGACATTAGGGTTTGGGTGCACTCTTCCTGACATTAGGGTTAGGGTACACTCTTCCTGACATTAGGGTTATGGTGCACTCTTTCTGAAATTAGTGTTAGGGTACAGACTTCCTGACATTAGGGTTAGGGTGCACTCTTCAATGACATTAGGGTTAGGCCGCACTCTTCCAGACATTAGGATTATGCCGCACTCTTCCTGACATTCGGGTTAGGCCGCACTCTTCCTGACATTCGGGTTAGGCCGCACTCTTCCTGACATTAGGGTTAGGCTGCACTATTTTTTTCCCCCCCATGAGGGCTAGGGTAACCCACTTTTCCCCACGTCAGGGGTTAGGGTGCACTCTTTTTTTCAAACCCATGAGGGCTAGGGTACCCAATTTTCCCAACGTCAAGGGGTTAGGCTGCACTCTTTTTTTCCCCCCCATGAGGGCCAGGGTACCCACTTTTCCGAACGTCAGGGGTTAGGCTGCACTCTTTTTTTCGCCCCCCATGAGGGCCAGGGTACCCACTTTTCCCCACGTCAGGGGTTAGGCTGCACTCTTTTTTTTCCCCCCCCATGAGGGCTGGGTTCCGACTTTTCCCCACGTCAGGGGTTAGGCTGCACTCTTTTTTTCCCCCCCCCCATGAGGGCTAGGGTACCCACTTTTCCCCACGTCAGGGGTTAGGCTGCACTCTTTTTTTTCCCCCCCCATGAGGGCTAGGGTACCCACTTTTCCCCACATCAGGTGTTAGGCTGCACTCTTTTTTTCCCCCCCCATGAGGGCCAGGGTACCCACTTTTCCCCACGTCAGGGGTTAGCTGCACTCTTTTTTTCCCCCCCCATGAGGGCCAGGGTACCCACTTTCCCCACGTCAGGGGTTAGGCTGCACTCTTTTTTTTCCCCCCCATGAGGGCTAGGGTACCCACTTTCCCCACGTCAGGGGTTAGGCTGCACTCTTTTTTCCCCCCCCCATGAGGGCTAGGTACCCACTTTGTCCCCACTTCCAGGGGTTAGGCTTGTGCACTCTTTTTTCCCCCCGTGAGGGCTTAGGGTACCCACTTTTCCCCACGTCAGGGGGTTTAGGCCTGCACTCTTTGTCCCCCCCCCCATGAGGGCTAGGGTACCCACTTTGCCCCACGTCAGGGGTTAGCTGCACTCTTTTTTCTCCCCCCGTGAGGGCTAGGGTACCCACTTTTCCCACGTCAGGGGTTAGGCTGCACTCTTTTTTCCCCACCCCCCATAGGGCCAGTGGTTAACCCACTTTGTCCCCACGTCAGGTGTTAGGCTGCACTCTTTCTTTCTTTCCTTTCTCCCCCCCCATGACGTGCCAGGGTACCACTTTTCCCCACGTCAGGGGTTTAGGCTGCACTCTCTTTCTTTCTGTCTTTCTCCCCCCCCATGAGGGCCAGGGTACCCACTTTTCCCCACGTCAGGGGTAGGCTGCACTCTTTCTTTCTTCTTTCTCCCCCCCCCATGAGGGCCAGGGTACCCACTTTTTCCCCACGTCAGGGGTTAGGCTGCACTCTTTCTCTTTCTTTCTTTCTCCCCCCCCATGAGGGCCAGGGTACCCACTTTTCCCCACGTCAGGGGTTAGGCTGCACTCTTTTCTTTCTTTCTTTCTTCTCCCCCCCCATGAGGGCCAGGGTACCCACTTTTCCCCACGTCAGGGGTTAGGCTGCACTTTCTTTCTTTTTTCCCCCCCCATGAGGGCCAGGGTACCCACTTATTTCCCCACGTCAGGGGTTAGGGGCTGCACTCTTTCTTTTTTCCCCACCATGAGGGCCAGGGTACACACTTTTCCCCACGTCAGGGGTTAGGCTGCACTCTTTCTTTCTCCACCCACCCATGAGGGCCAGGGTACCCACTTTTCCCCACGTCAGGGGTTAGGCTGCACTATTTCTTTCTTTCTTTCTTTTCCCCCATCATGAGGGCCAGGGTACCCACTTTTCCCCACAGGG
>NW_022994366.1:0-59230 GCF_012275295.1 Melopsittacus undulatus | reverse complement strand
TTGTCTATTTCTAGCCTTGTCTAACAAAGCTTTTTTCCAGATTTTAAGCCATTTTTGGCCATTTCTACCCCAGTTTTGCTCTTCTCTCATCATTGTTAAGCCGGTTTTTGGCCGTTTCTAACCCAATTTTGCTCTTCTCTAAGAATTTTAAAGCCAATTTTGGCTATTTCTAATCCTTTTCTGCCCAATTGCAACCCGTTTCAAGCCGTAGTTTTCATTTTCTAACTCATTTTTGCACATCTCTAATAAATCTGGGGCCCCAATTTTGGCCATATCTAACCCATTTTTGGGCTTCTCTATCCCTTCTTAACCCATCTTTGACCATTTCTAACCCTTTATAACCTATTTTTAACCCCCTTCAAGCAGCCTTTGGCCATTTCTACCACTGTTATTCACCTCTCTAACTCTTTGTAACCATTTGTGTCCATTTCTAATGCAGTATTGAACCTCTCTAACCCTTTTTCAACATTGTGTCCATTTCTACCCCAGTTTTGCACTTCTCTAACCCTCATAAAGCCATTGTTTCCTCTTTCTAAACCATTTTTGCCCACTTTCAACGCCTTTTATGCCATTTTTTTTCCTTCTCTAAACAATTTTGTCAATTTCTAACCAATTTTCATCCTTTCTTTTTTCCTTTTTCTAAACAATTTTTGTCCATTTTCCCACCCTTTGTAAGACAATTTTGACCATTTCTAACCTGTTTTTACTCACTTCTAACTTATTTTATGTCTCTTTTGGCTATTTCTTGCCTTGTCTAGCTAAACTCTTACCAGTTTTAAGTCATTTTTGCCCATTTCTTCCCATTTTCCACCAATCTAACACTTTTTAACCATTTGTGTCCATTCCTAACCAAGTATTGCACCTCTCTAACCCTTTTTCAACATGTGTCCATTTCTACCCCAGTTTTGCACTTCTCTAACCCTCATAAAGCCATTGTTTCCTCTTTCTAAACCATTTTTGCCCACTTTCAACACCTTTTATGCCATTTTTTTCCTTCTCTAAACAATTTTGTCAATTTCTAACCAATTTTCAGCCTTTCTTTTTCCTTTTTCTAAACTATTTTTGCCTATTTTTCCCTCCCATTTTAAGCCAATTTTGACCATTTCTAACCAATTTTTACTCACTTCGAACTCATTTTAAGTCATTTTTTGTCTATTTCTAGCCTTGTCTAACAAAGCTTTTTTCCAGATTTAAGCCATTTTTGGCCATTTCTACCCCAGTTTTGCTCTTCTCTCATCATTGTTAAGCCGGTTTTGGCCGTTTCTAACCCAATTTTGCTCTTCTCTAAGAATTTTAAAGCCAATTTTGGCTATTTCTAATCCTTTTCTGCCCAATTGCAACCCGTTTCAAGCCGTAGTTTTCATTTTCTAACTCATTTTTGCACATCTCTAATAAATCTGGGCCCAATTTTGGCCATATCTAACCCATTTTTGGGCTTCTCTATCCCTTCTTAACCCATCTTTGACCATTTCTAACCCTTTATAACCTATTTTTAACCCCCTTCAAGCAGCCTTTGGCCATTTCTACCACTGTTATTCACCTCTCTAACTCTTTGTAACCATTTGTGTCCATTTCTAATGCAGTATTGCACCTCTCTAACCCTTTTTCAACATGTGTCCATTTCTACCCCAGTTTTGCACTTCTCTAACCCTCATAAAGCCATTGTTTCCTCTTTCTAAACCATTTTTTGCCCACTTTCAACGCCTTTTATGCCATTTTTTTCCTTCTCTAAACAATTTTGTCAATTTCTAACCAATTTTCATCCTTTCTTTTTTCTTTTTCTAAACAATTTTTGTCCATTTCCCACCCTTTGTAAGACAATTTTTGACCATTTCTAACCTGTTTTTACTCACTTCTAACTTATTTTATGTCTCTTTTGGCTATTTCTTGCCTTGTCTAGCTAAGCTCTTACCAGTTTTAAGTCATTTTTGCCCATTTCTTCCCATTTTCCACCAATCTAACACTTTTTAACCATTTGTGTCCATTCCTAACACAGTATTGCACCTCTCTAACCCTTTTTCAACATGTGTCCATTTCTACCCCAGTTTTGCACTTCTCTAACCCTCATAAAGCCATTGTTTCCTCTTTCTAAACCATTTTTGCCCACTTTCAACACCTTTTATGCCATTTTTTTTCCTTCTCTAAACAATTTTGTCAATTTCTAACCAATTTTCAGCCTTTCTTTTTCCTTTTCTAAACTATTTTTGCCTATTTTCCCTCCCATTTTAAGCCAATTTTGACCATTTCTAACCAATTTTTACTCACTTCGAACTCATTTTAAGTCATTTTTGTCTATTTCTAGCCTTGTCTAACAAAGCTTTTTTCCAGATTTAAGCCATTTTTGGCCATTTCTACCCCAGTTTTGCTCTTCTCTCATCATTGTTAAGCCGGTTTTGGCCGTTTCTAACCCAATTTTGCTCTTCTCTAAGAATTTTAAAGCCAATTTTGGCTATTTCTAATCCTTTTCTGCCCAATTGCAACCCGTTTCAAGCCGTAGTTTTCATTTTCTAACTCATTTTTGCACATCTCTAATAAATCTGGGCCCAATTTTGGCCATATCTAACCCATTTTTGGGCTTCTCTATCCCTTCTTAACCCATCTTTGACCATTTCTAACCCTTTATAACCTATTTTTAACCCCCTTCAAGCAGCCTTTGGCCATTTCTACCACTGTTATTCACCTCTCTAACTCTTTGTAACCATTTGTGTCCATTTCTAATGCAGTATTGCACCTCTCTAACCCTTTTTAAACATTTGTGTCCATTTCTACCCCAGTTTTGCACTTCTCTAACCCTCATAAAGTCATTGTTTCCTCTTTCTAAACCATTTTTGCCCACTTTCAATGCCTTTTATGCCATTTTGTTCCTTCTCTAAACAATTTTGTCAATTTCTAACCAATTTTCAGCCTTTCTTTTTCCTTTTCTAAACTATTTTTGCTCATTTCCAACCCATTTTAAGCCGTTTTTGACCATTTCTAACCTGTTTTTACTCACTTCTAAGTTATTTTATGTCTCTTTTGGCTATTTCTTGCCTTGTCTAGCTAAACTCTTACCAGTTTTAAGTCATTTTTGCCCATTTCTTCCCATTTTCCACCAATCTAACACTTTTTAACCATTTGTGTCCATTCCTAACACAGTATTGCACCTCTCTAACCCTTTTTCAACATGTGTCCATTTCTACCCCAGTTTTGCACTTCTCTAACCCTCATAAAGCCATTGTTTCCTCTTTCTAAACCATTTTTGCCCACTTTCAACGCCTTTTATGCCATTTTTTTCCTTCTCTAAACAATTTTGTCAATTTCTAACCAATTTTCATCCTTTCTTTTTTCTTTTTCTAAACAATTTTTGTCCATTTCCCACCCTTTGTAAGACAATTTTGACCATTTCTAACCTGTTTTTACTCACTTCTAACTTATTTTATGTCTCTTTTGGCTATTTCTTGCCTTGTCTAGCTAAGCTCTTACCAGTTTTAAGTCATTTTTGCCCATTTCTTCCCATTTTCCACCAATCTAACACTTTTTAACCATTTGTGTCCATTCCTAACACAGTATTGCACCTCTCTAACCCTTTTTCAACATGTGTCCATTTCTACCCCAGTTTTGCACTTCTCTAACCCTCATAAAGTCATTGTTTCCTCTTTCTAAACCATTTTTGCCCACTTTCAACACCTTTTATGCCATTTTTTTCCTTCTCTAAACAATTTTGTCAATTTCTAACCAATTTTCAGCCTTTCTTTTTCCTTTTCTAAACTATTTTTGCCTATTTTCCCTCCCATTTTAAGCCAATTTTGACCATTTCTAACCAATTTTTACTCACTTCGAACTCATTTTAAGTCATTTTTGTCTATTTCTAGCCTTGTCTAACAAAGCTTTTTTTCCAGATTTAAGCCATTTTTGGCCATTTCTACCCCAGTTTTGCTCTTCTCTCATCATTGTTAAGCCGGTTTTGGCCGTTTCTAACCCAATTTTGCTCTTCTCTAAGAATTTTAAAGCCAATTTTGGCTATTTCTAATCCTTTTCTGCCCAATTGCAACCCGTTTCAAGCCGTAGTTTTCATTTTCTAACTCATTTTTGCACATCTCTAATAAATCTGGGCCCAATTTTGGCCATATCTAACCCATTTTTGGGCTTCTCTATCCCTTCTTAACCCATCTTTGACCATTTCTAACCCTTTATAACCTATTTTTAACCCCCTTCAAGCAGCCTTTGGCCATTTCTACCACTGTTATTCACCTCTCTAACTCTTTGTAACCATTTGTGTCCATTTCTAATGCAGTATTGCACCTCTCTAACCCTTTTTAAACATTTGTGTCCATTTCTACCCCAGTTTTGCACTTCTCTAACCCTCATAAAGTCATTGTTTCCTCTTTCTAAACCATTTTTGCCCACTTTCAATGCCTTTTATGCCATTTTGTTCCTTCTCTAAACAATTTTGTCAATTTCTAACCAATTTTCAGCCTTTCTTTTTCCTTTTCTAAACTATTTTTGCTCATTTCCAACCCATTTTAAGCCGTTTTTGACCATTTCTAACCTGTTTTTACTCACTTCTAAGTTATTTTATGTCTCTTTTGGCTATTTCTTGCCTTGTCTAGCTAAACTCTTACCAGTTTTAAGTCATTTTTGCCCATTTCTTCCCATTTTCCACCAATCTAACACTTTTTAACCATTTGTGTCCATTCCTAACACAGTATTGCACCTCTCTAACCCTTTTTCAACATGTGTCCATTTCTACCCCAGTTTTGCACTTCTCTAACCCTCATAAAGCCATTGTTTCCTCTTTCTAAACCATTTTTGCCCACTTTCAACGCCTTTTATGCCATTTTTTTTCCTTCTCTAAACAATTTTGTCAATTTCTAACCAATTTTCATCCTTTCTTTTTTCTTTTTCTAAACAATTTTTGTCCATTTCCCACCCTTTGTAAGACAATTTTGACCATTTCTAACCTGTTTTTACTCACTTCTAACTTATTTTATGTCTCTTTTGGCTATTTCTTGCCTTGTCTAGCTAAGCTCTTACCCGTTTTAAGTCATTTTTGCCCATTTCTTCCCATTTTCCACCAATCTAACACTTTTTAACCATTTGTGTCCATTCCTAACACAGTATTGCACCTCTCTAACCCTTTTTCAACATGTGTCCATTTCTACCCCAGTTTTGCACTTCTCTAACCCTCATAAAGCCATTGTTTCCTCTTTCTAAACCATTTTTGCCCACTTTCAACACCTTTTATGCCATTTTTTTTCCTTCTCTAAACAATTTTGTCAATTTCTAACCAATTTTCAGCCTTTCTTTTTCCTTTTCTAAACTATTTTTGCCTATTTTCCCTCCCATTTTAAGCCAATTTTGACCATTTCTAACCAATTTTTACTCACTTCGAACTCATTTTAAGTCATTTTTGTCTATTTCTAGCCTTGTCTAACAAAGCTTTTTTCCAGATTTAAGCCATTTTTGGCCATTTCTACCCCAGTTTTGCTCTTCTCTCATCATTGTTAAGCCGGTTTTGGCCGTTTCTAACCCAATTTTGCTCTTCTCTAAGAATTTTAAAGCCAATTTTGGCTATTTCTAATCCTTTTCTGCCCAATTGCAACCCGTTTCAAGCCGTAGTTTTCATTTTCTAACTCATTTTTGCACATCTCTAATAAATCTGGGCCCAATTTTGGCCATATCTAACCCATTTTTGGGCTTCTCTATCCCTTCTTAACCCATCTTTGACCATTTCTAACCCTTTATAACCTATTTTTAACCCCCTTCAAGCAGCCTTTGGCCATTTCTACCACTGTTATTCACCTCTCTAACTCTTTGTAACCATTTGTGTCCATTTCTAATGCAGTATTGCACCTCTCTAACCCTTTTTAAACATTTGTGTCCATTTCTACCCCAGTTTTGCACTTCTCTAACCCTCATAAAGTCATTGTTTCCTCTTTCTAAACCATTTTTGCCCACTTTCAATGCCTTTTATGCCATTTTGTTCCTTCTCTAAACAATTTTGTCAATTTCTAACCAATTTTCAGCCTTTCTTTTTCCTTTTCTAAACTATTTTTGCTCATTTCCAACCCATTTTTAAGCCGTTTTTTGACCATTTCTAACCTGTTTTTACTCACTTCTAAGTTATTTTATGTCTCTTTTGGCTATTTCTTGCCTTGTCTAGCTAAACTCTTACCAGTTTTAAGTCATTTTTGCCCATTTCTTCCCATTTTCCACCAATCTAACACTTTTTAACCATTTGTGTCCATTCCTAACACAGTATTGCACCTCTCTAACCCTTTTTCAACATGTGTCCATTTCTACCCCAGTTTTGCACTTCTCTAACCCTCATAAAGCCATTGTTTCCTCTTTCTAAACCATTTTTGCCCACTTTCAACGCCTTTTATGCCATTTTTTTCCTTCTCTAAACAATTTTGTCAATTTCTAACCAATTTTCATCCTTTCTTTTTTCTTTTTCTAAACAATTTTTGTCCATTTCCCACCCTTTGTAAGACAATTTTGACCATTTCTAACCTGTTTTTACTCACTTCTAACTTATTTTATGTCTCTTTTGGCTATTTCTTGCCTTGTCTAGCTAAGCTCTTACCAGTTTTAAGTCATTTTTGCCCATTTCTTCCCATTTTCCACCAATCTAACACTTTTTAACCATTTGTGTCCATTCCTAACACAGTATTGCACCTCTCTAACCCTTTTTCAACATGTGTCCATTTCTACCCCAGTTTTGCACTTCTCTAACCCTCATAAAGCCATTGTTTCCTCTTTCTAAACCATTTTTGCCCACTTTCAACACCTTTTATGCCATTTTTTTCCTTCTCTAAACAATTTTGTCAATTTCTAACCAATTTTCAGCCTTTCTTTTTCCTTTTCTAAACTATTTTTGCCTATTTTCCCTCCCATTTTTAAGCCAATTTTGACCATTTCTAACCAATTTTTACTCACTTCGAACTCATTTTAAGTCATTTTTGTCTATTTCTAGCCTTGTCTAACAAGCTTTTTTCCAGATTTAAGCCATTTTTGGCCATTTCTACCCCAGTTTTGCTCTTCTCTCATCATTGTTAAGCCGGTTTTGGCCGTTTCTAACCCAATTTTGCTCTTCTCTAAGAATTTTAAAGCCAATTTTGGCTATTTCTAATCCTTTTTCTGCCCAATTGCAACCCGTTTCAAGCCGTAGTTTTCATTTTCTAACTCATTTTTGCACATCTCTAATAAATCTGGGCCCAATTTTGGCCATATCTAACCCATTTTTGGGCTTCTC
Organism: Melopsittacus undulatus; assembly: GCF_012275295.1. NCBI lineage: Eukaryota > Metazoa > Chordata > Aves > Psittaciformes > Psittaculidae > Melopsittacus > Melopsittacus undulatus. The sequence continues at coordinate 51,996 of NW_022994366.1, read as the reverse complement.
TATCCCTTCTTAACCCATCTTTGACCATTTCTAACCCTTTATAACCTATTTTTAACCCCCTTCAAGCAGCCTTTGGCCATTTCTACCACTGTTATTCACCTCTCTAACTCTTTGTAACCATTTGTGTCCATTTCTAATGCAGTATTGCACCTCTCTAACCCTTTTTAAACATTTGTGTCCATTTCTACCCCAGTTTTGCACTTCTCTAACCCTCATAAAGTCATTGTTTCCTCTTTCTAAACCATTTTTGCCCACTTTCAATGCCTTTTATGCCATTTTGTTCCTTCTCTAAACAATTTTGTCAATTTCTAACCAATTTTCAGCCTTTCTTTTTCCTTTTCTAAACTATTTTTGCTCATTTCCAACCCATTTTAAGCCGTTTTTTGACCATTTCTAACCTGTTTTTTACTCACTTCTAAGTTATTTTATGTCTCTTTTGGCTATTTCTTGCCTTGTCTAGCTAAACTCTTACCAGTTTTAAGTCATTTTTGCCCATTTCTTCCCATTTTCCACCAATCTAACACTTTTTTAACCATTTGTGTCCATTCCTAACACAGTATTGCACCTCTTTAACCCTTTTTCAACATGTGTCCATTTCTACCCCAGTTTTGCACTTCTCTAACCCTCATAAAGCCATTGTTTCCTCTTTCTAAACCATTTTTGCCCACTTTCAACGCCTTTTATGCCATTTTTTTTCCTTCTCTAAACAATTTTGTCAATTTCTAACCAATTTTCATCCTTTCTTTTTTCTTTTTCTAAACAATTTTTGTCCATTTCCCACCCTTTGTAAGACAATTTTTCACCATTTCTAACCTGTTTTTACTCACTTCTAAGTTATTTTATGTCTCTTTTGGCTATTTCTTGCCTTGTCTAGCTAAGCTCTTACCCGTTTTAAGTCATTTTTGCCCATTTCTTCCCATTTTCCACCAATCTAACACTTTTTAACCATTTGTGTCCATTCCTAACACAGTATTGCACCTCTCTAACCCTTTTTCAACATGTGTCCATTTCTACCCCAGTTTTGCACTTCTCTAACCCTCATAAAGCCATTGTTTCCTCTTTCTAAACCATTTTTGCCCACTTTCAACACCTTTTATGCCATTTTTTTTCCTTCTCTAAACAATTTTGTCAATTTCTAACCAATTTTCAGCCTTTCTTTTTCCTTTTCTAAACTATTTTTGCCTATTTTCCCTCCCATTTTTAAGCCAATTTTGACCATTTCTAACCAATTTTTACTCACTTCGAACTCATTTTAAGTCATTTTTGTCTATTTCTAGCCTTGTCTAACAAAGCTTTTTTCCAGATTTAAGCCATTTTTGGCCATTTCTACCCCAGTTTTGCTCTTCTCTCATCATTGTTAAGCCGGTTTTGGCCGTTTCTAACCCAATTTTGCTCTTCTCTAAGAATTTTAAAGCCAATTTTGGCTATTTCTAATCCTTTTCTGCCCAATTGCAACCCGTTTCAAGCCGTAGTTTTCATTTTCTAACTCATTTTTGCACATCTCTAATAAATCTGGGCCCAATTTTGGCCATATCTAACCCATTTTTGGGCTTCTCTATCCCTTCTTAACCCATCTTTGACCATTTCTAACCCTTTATAACCTATTTTTAACCCCCTTCAAGCAGCCTTTGGCCATTTCTACCACTGTTATTCACCTCTCTAACTCTTTGTAACCATTTGTGTCCATTTCTAATGCAGTATTGCACCTCTCTAACCCTTTTTAAACATTTGTGTCCATTTCTACCCCAGTTTTGCACTTCTCTAACCCTCATAAAGTCATTGTTTCCTCTTTCTAAACCATTTTGCCCACTTTCAATGCCTTTTATGCCATTTTGTTCCTTCTCTAAACAATTTTGTCAATTTCTAACCAATTTTCAGCCTTTTCTTTTTCCTTTTTCTAAACTATTTTTGCTCATTTCCAACCCATTTTAAGCCGTTTTTGACCATTTCTAACCTGTTTTTACTCACTTCTAAGTTATTTTATGTCTCTTTTGGCTATTTCTTGCCTTGTCTAGCTAAACTCTTACCAGTTTTAAGTCATTTTTGCCCATTTCTTCCCATTTTCCACCAATCTAACACTTTTTAACCATTTGTGTCCATTCCTAACACAGTATTGCACCTCTCTAACCCTTTTTCAACATGTGTCCCATTTCTACCCCAGTTTTGCACTTCTCTAACCCTCATAAAGCCATTGTTTCCTCTTTCTAACCATTTTTGCCCACTTTCAATGCCTTTTATGCCATTTTTTTTCCTTCTCTAAACAATTTTGTCAATTTCTAACCAATTTTCAGCCTTTCTTTTTTCCTTTTTCTAAACTATTTTTGCTCATTTCCAACCCATTTTTAAGCCAGTTTTGACCATTTCTAACCTGTTTTTACTCACTTCTAAGTTATTTTATGTCTCTTTTGGCTATTTCTTGCCCTTGTCTAGCTAAACTCTTACCAGTTTTAAGTCATTTTTGCCCATTTCTTCCCATTTTCCACCAATCTAACACTTTTTAACCATTTGTGTCCATTCCTAACACAGTATTGCACCTCTCTAACCCTTTTTCAACATGTGTCCATTTCTACCCCAGTTTTGCACTTCTCTAACCCTCATAAAGCCATTGTTTCCTCTTTCTAAACCATTTTTGCCCACTTTCAACGCCTTTTATGCCATTTTTTTTCCTTCTCTAAACAATTTTGTCAATTTCTAACCAATTTTCATCCTTTCTTTTTTCTTTTTCTAAACAATTTTTGTCCATTTCCCACCCTTTGTAAGACAATTTTGACCATTTCTAACCTGTTTTTTACTCACTTCTAAGTTATTTTATGTCTCTTTTGGCTATTTCTTGCCTTGTCTAGCTAAGCTCTTACCAGTTTTAAGTCATTTTTGCCCATTTCTTCCCATTTTTCCACCAATCTAACACTTTTTAACCATTTGTGTCCATTCCTAACACAGTATTGCACCTCTCTAACCCTTTTTTCAACATGTGTCCATTTTCTACCCCAGTTTTGCACTTCTCTAACCCTCATAAAGCCATTGTTTCCTCTTTCTAAACCATTTTTGCCCACTTTCAACACCTTTTATGCCATTTTTTTCCCTTCTCTAAACAATTTTGTCAATTTCTAACCAATTTTCAGCCTTTCTTTTTCCTTTTTCTAAACTATTTTTGCCTATTTTCCCTCCCATTCTTTAAGCCAATTTTGACCATTTCTAACCAATTTTTACTCACTTCGAACTCATTTTAAGTCATTTTTGTCTATTTTCTAGCCTTGTCTAACAAAGCTTTTTTCCAGATTTAAGCCATTTTTGGCCATTTCTACCCCAGTTTTGCTCTTCTCTCATCATTGTTAAGCCGGTTTTGGCCGTTTCTAACCCAATTTTGCTCTTCTACTAAGAATTTTTAAAGCCAATTTTGGCTATTTTCTAATCCTTTTCTGCCCAATTGCAACCCGTTTCAAGCCGTAGTTTTCATTTTTCTAACTCATTTTTGCACATCTCTAATAAATCTGGGCCCAATTTTGGCCATATCTAACCCATTTTTGGGCTTCTCTATCCCTTCTTAACCATCTTTGACCATTTCTAACCCTTTATAACCTATTTTTAACCCCCTTCAAGCAGCCTTTGGCCATTTCTACCCTGTTATTCACCTCTCTAACTCTTTGTAACCATTTGTGTCCATTCTAATGCAGTATTGCACCTCTCTAACCCTTTTTAAACATTTGTGTCCATTTCTACCCAAGTTTTGCACTCTCTAACCCTCATAAAGCTCATTGTTTCCTCTTTCTAACCATTTTTGCCCACTTTCAACAGCCTTTTATGCCATTTTTTTTCCTTCTCTAAACAATTTTTTCAATTTCTAACCAATTTTCAGCCTTTCTTTTTCCTTTTCTAAACTATTTTTGCCTATTTTCCCTCCCATTTTAAGCCAATTTTGACCATTTCTAACCAATTTTTACTCACTTCGAACTCATTTTAAGTCATTTTTGTCTATTTCTAGCCTGTTCTAACAAAGCTTTTTTCCAGATTTAAGCCATTTTGGCCATTTCTACCCCAGTTTTGCTCTTCTCTCATCATTGTTAGCCGGTTTTGGCCGTTTCTAACCCCAATTTTGCTCTTCTCTTAAGAATTTTAAAGCCAATTTTGGCTATTTCTAATCCTTTTCTGCCCAATTGCACCCGTTTCAAGCCGTAGTTTTCATTTTCTAACTCATTTTTGCACATCTCTAATAAATCTGGGCCCAATTTTGGCCATATCTAACCCATTTTTGGGCTTCTCTATCCCTTCTTAACCCATCTTTGACCATTTCTAACCCTTTATAACCTATTTTAACCCCCTTCAAGCAGCCTTTGGCCATTTCTACCACTGTTATTCACCTCTCTAACTCTTTGTAACCATTTGTTGTCCATTTCTAATGCAGTATTGCACCTCTCTAACCCTTTTTAAACATTTGTGTCCATTTCTACCCCAGTTTTGCACTTCTCTAACCCTCATAAAGTCATTGTTTCCTCTTTCTAAACCATTTTTGCCCACTTTCAATGCCTTTTATGCCATTTTGTTCCTTCTCTAAACAATTTTGTCAATTTCTAACCAATTTTCAGCCTTTCTTTTTCCTTTTCTAAAACTATTTTTGCTCATTTCCAACCCATTTTAAGCCGTTTTTGACCATTTCTAACCTGTTTTTACTCACTTCTAAGTTATTTTATGTCTCTTTTGGCTATTTCTTGCCTTGTCTAGCTAAACTCTTACCAGTTTTAAGTCATTTTTGCCCATTTCTTCCCATTTTCCACCAATCTAACACTTTTTAACCATTTGTGTCCATTCCTAACACAGTATTGCACCTCTCTAACCCTTTTTCAACATGTGTCCATTTCTACCCCAGTTTTTGCACTTCTCTAACCCTCATAAAGCCATGTTTCCTCTTTCTAAACCATTTTTTGCCCACTTTCAACGCCTTTTATGCCATTTTTTTCCTTCTCTAACAATTTTGTCAATTTCTAACCAATTTTCATCCTTTCTTTTTTTCTTTTTCTAAACAATTTTTTGTCCATTTCCCACCCTTTGTAAGACAATTTTCGACCATTTTCTAACCTGTTTTTACTCACTTCTAAGTTATTTTATGTCTCTTTTTGGCTATTTCTTGCCTTGTCTAGCTAAGCTCTTACCAGTTTTAAGTCATTTTTTGCCCATTTCTTCCCATTTTCCACCAATCTAACACTTTTTAACCATTTGTGTCCATTCCTAACACAGTATTGCACCTCCTCTAACCCTTTTTCAAACATTGTGTCCATTTCTACCCCAGTTTTTGCACTCTCTAACCCTCATAAAGCTCATTGTTTCCTCTTTCTAAACCATTTTTGCCCACTTTCAACACCTTTTATGCCATTTTTTTTTCCTTCTCTAAACAATTTTGTCAATTTCTAACCAATTTTCCGCCTTTCTTTTTCCTTTTCTAAACTATTTTTGCCTATTTTCCCTCCCATTTTAAGCCAATTTTGACCATTTTCTAACCAATTTTTACTCACCTTCGAACTCATTTTAAGTCATTTTTGTCTATTTCTAGCCTTGTCTAACAAAGCTTTTTTCCAGATTTAAGCCATTTTTGGCCATTTCTACCCCAGTTTTGCTCTCTCTCATCATTGTTAAGCCGGTTTTCGGCCGTTTCTAACCCAATTTTGCTCTTCTCTAAGAATTTTAAAGCCAATTTTGGCTATTTCTAATCCTTTTCTGCCCAATTGCAACCCGTTTCAAGCCGTAGTTTTCATTTTCTAACTCATTTTTGCACATCTCTAATAAATCTGGGCCCAATTTTGGCCATATCTAACCCATTTTTGGGCTTCTCTATCCCTTCTTAACCCATCTTTGACCATTTCTAACCCTTTATAACCTATTTTTAACCCCCTTCAAGCAGCCTTTGGCCATTTCTACCACTGTTATTCACCTCTCTAACTCTTTGTAACCATTTGTGTCCATTTCTAATGCAGTATTGCACCTCTCTAACCCTTTTTAAACATTTGTGTCCATTTCTACCCAGTTTTGCACTTCTCTAACCCTCATAAAGTCATTGTTTCCTCTTTCTAAACCATTTTTGCCCACTTTCAATGCCTTTTATGCCATTTTGTTCCTTCTCTAAACAATTTTGTCAATTTCTAACCAATTTTCAGCCTTTCTTTTTCCTTTTCTAAACTATTTTTGCTCATTTCCAACCCATTTTAAGCCGTTTTGACCATTTCTAACCTGTTTTTACTCACTTCTAAGTTATTTTATGTCTCTTTTGGCTATTTCTTGCCTTGTCTAGCTAAACTCTTACCAGTTTTAAGTCATTTTTGCCCATTTCTTCCCATTTTCCACCAATCTAACACTTTTTAACCATTTGTGTCCATTCCTAACACAGTATTGCACCTCTCTAACCCTTTTTCAACATGTGTCCATTTCTACCCCAGTTTTGCACTTCTCTAACCCTCATAAAGCCATTGTTTCCTCTTTCTAAACCATTTTTGCCCACTTTCAACGCCTTTTATGCCATTTTTTTCCTTCTCTAAACAATTTTGTCAATTTCTAACCAATTTTCATCCTTTCTTTTTTCTTTTCTAAACAATTTTTGTCCATTTCCCACCCTTTGTAAGACAATTTTGACCATTTCTAACCTGTTTTTACTCACTTCTAACTTATTTTATGTCTCTTTTGGCTATTTCTTGCCTTGTCTAGCTAAGCTCTTACCAGTTTTAAGTCATTTTTGCCCATTTCTTCCCATTTTCCACCAATCTAACACTTTTTAACCATTTGTGTCCATTCCTAACACAGTATTGCACCTCTCTAACCCTTTTTCAACATGTGTCCATTTCTACCCCAGTTTTGCACTTCTCTAACCCTCATAAAGCCATTGTTTCCTCTTTCTAAACCATTTTTGCCCACTTTCAACACCTTTTATGCCATTTTTTTCCTTCTCTAAACAATTTTGTCAATTTCTAACCAATTTTCAGCCTTTCTTTTTCCTTTTCTAAACTATTTTTGCCTATTTTCCCTCCCATTTTAAGCCAATTTTGACCATTTCTAACCAATTTTTACTCACTTCGAACTCATTTTAAGTCATTTTTGTCTATTTCTAGCCTTGTCTAACAAAGCTTTTTCCAGATTTAAGCCATTTTTGGCCATTTCTACCCCAGTTTTGCTCTTCTCTCATCATTGTTAAGCCGGTTTTGGCCGTTTCTAACCCAATTTTGCTCTTCTCTAAGAATTTTAAAGCCAATTTTGGCTATTTCTAATCCTTTTCTGCCCAATTGCAACCCGTTTCAAGCCGTAGTTTTCATTTTCTAACTCATTTTTGCACATCTCTAATAAATCTGGGCCCAATTTTGGCCATATCTAACCCATTTTTGGGCTTCTCTATCCCTTCTTAACCCATCTTTGACCATTTCTAACCCTTTATAACCTATTTTTAACCCCCTTCAAGCAGCCTTTGGCCATTTCTACCACTGTTATTCACCTCTCTAACTCTTTGTAACCATTTGTGTCCATTTCTAATGCAGTATTGCACCTCTCTAACCCTTTTTAAACATTTGTGTCCATTTCTACCCCAGTTTTGCACTTCTCTAACCCTCATAAAGTCATTGTTTCCTCTTTCTAAACCATTTTTGCCCACTTTCAATGCCTTTTATGCCATTTTGTTCCTTCTCTAAACAATTTTGTCAATTTCTAACCAATTTTCAGCCTTTCTTTTTCCTTTTCTAAACTATTTTTGCTCATTTCCAACCCATTTTAAGCCGTTTTTGACCATTTCTAACCTGTTTTTACTCACTTCTAAGTTATTTTATGTCTCTTTTGGCTATTTCTTGCCTTGTCTAGCTAAACTCTTACCAGTTTTAAGTCATTTTTGCCCATTTCTTCCCATTTTCCACCAATCTAACACTTTTTAACCATTTGTGTCCATTCCTAACACAGTATTGCACCTCTTAACCCTTTTTCAACATGTGTCCATTTCTACCCCAGTTTTGCACTTCTCTAACCCTCATAAAGCCATTGTTTCCTCTTTCTAAACCATTTTTGCCCACTTTCAACGCCTTTTATGCCATTTTTTTCCTTCTCTAAACAATTTTGTCAATTTCTAACCAATTTTCATCCTTTCTTTTTTCTTTTTCTAAACAATTTTTGTCCATTTCCCACCCTTTGTAAGACAATTTTGACCATTTCTAACCTGTTTTTACTCACTTCTAACTTATTTTATGTCTCTTTTGGCTATTTCTTGCCTTGTCTAGCTAAGCTCTTACCAGTTTTAAGTCATTTTTGCCCATTTCTTCCCATTTTCCACCAATCTAACACTTTTTAACCATTTGTGTCCATTCCTAACACAGTATTGCACCTCTCTAACCCTTTTTCAACATGTGTCCATTTCTACCCAGTTTTGCACTTCTCTAACCCTCATAAAGCCATTGTTTCCTCTTTCTAAACCATTTTTGCCCACTTTCAACACCTTTTATGCCATTTTTTTCCTTCTCTAAACAATTTTGTCAATTTCTAACCAATTTTCAGCCTTTCTTTTTCCTTTTCTAAACTATTTTTGCCTATTTTCCCTCCCATTTTAAGCCAATTTTGACCATTTCTAACCAATTTTTACTCACTTCGAACTCATTTTAAGTCATTTTTGTCTATTTCTAGCCTTGTCTAACAAAGCTTTTTTCCAGATTTAAGCCATTTTTGGCCATTTCTACCCCAGTTTTGCTCTTCTCTCATCATTGTTAAGCCGGTTTTGGCCGTTTCTAACCCAATTTTGCTCTTCTCTAAGAATTTTAAAGCCAATTTTGGCTATTTCTAATCCTTTTCTGCCCAATTGCAACCCGTTTCAAGCCGTAGTTTTCATTTTCTAACTCATTTTTGCACATCTCTAATAAATCTGGGCCCAATTTTGGCCATATCTAACCCATTTTTGGGCTTCTCTATCCCTTCTTAACCCATCTTTGACCATTTCTAACCCTTTATAACCTATTTTTAACCCCCTTCAAGCAGCCTTTGGCCATTTCTACCACTGTTATTCACCTCTCTAACTCTTTGTAACCATTTGTGTCCATTTCTAATGCAGTATTGCACCCTCTAACCCTTTTTAAACATTTGTGTCCATTTCTACCCCAGTTTTGCACTTCTCTAACCCTCATAAAGTCATTGTTTCCTCTTTCTAAACCATTTTTGCCCACTTTCAATGCCTTTTATGCCATTTTGTTCCTTCTCTAAACAATTTTGTCAATTTCTAACCAATTTTCAGCCTTTCTTTTTCCTTTTCTAAACTATTTTTGCTCATTTCCAACCCATTTTAAGCCGTTTTTGACCATTTCTAACCTGTTTTTACTCACTTCTAAGTTATTTTATGTCTCTTTTGGCTATTTCTTGCCTTGTCTAGCTAAACTCTTACCAGTTTTAAGTCATTTTTGCCCATTTCTTCCCATTTTCCACCAATCTAACACTTTTTAACCATTTGTGTCCATTCCTAACACAGTATTGCACCTCTCTAACCCTTTTTCAACATGTGTCCATTTCTACCCCAGTTTTGCACTTCTCTAACCCTCATAAAGCCATTGTTTCCTCTTTCTAAACCATTTTTGCCCACTTTCAACGCCTTTTATGCCATTTTTTTCCTTCTCTAAACAATTTTGTCAATTTCTAACCAATTTTCATCCTTTCTTTTTCTTTTTCTAAACAATTTTTGTCCATTTCCCACCCTTTGTAAGACAATTTTGACCATTTCTAACCTGTTTTTACTCACTTCTAACTTATTTTATGTCTCTTTTGGCTATTTCTTGCCTTGTCTAGCTAAGCTCTTACCAGTTTTAAGTCATTTTTGCCCATTTCTTCCCATTTTCCACCAATCTAACACTTTTTAACCATTTGTGTCCATTCCTAACACAGTATTGCACCTCTCTAACCCTTTTTCAACATGTGTCCATTTCTACCCCAGTTTTGCACTTCTCTAACCCTCATAAAGCCATTGTTTCCTCTTTCTAAACCATTTTTGCCCACTTTCAACACCTTTTATGCCATTTTTTTCCTTCTCTAAACAATTTTGTCAATTTCTAACCAATTTTCAGCCTTTCTTTTTCCTTTTCTAAACTATTTTTGCCTATTTTCCCTCCCATTTTAAGCCAATTTTGACCATTTCTAACCAATTTTTACTCACTTCGAACTCATTTTAAGTCATTTTTGTCTATTTCTAGCCTTGTCTAACAAAGCTTTTTTCCAGATTTAAGCCATTTTTGGCCATTTCTACCCCAGTTTTGCTCTTCTCTCATCATTGTTAAGCCGGTTTTGGCCGTTTCTAACCCAATTTTGCTCTTCTCTAAGAATTTTAAAGCCAATTTTGGCTATTTCTAATCCTTTTCTGCCCAATTGCAACCCGTTTCAAGCCGTAGTTTTCATTTTCTAACTCATTTTTGCACATCTCTAATAAATCTGGGCCCAATTTTGGCCATATCTAACCCATTTTTGGGCTTCTCTATCCCTTCTTAACCCATCTTTGACCATTTCTAACCCTTTATAACCTATTTTTAACCCCCTTCAAGCAGCCTTTGGCCATTTCTACCACTGTTATTCACCTCTCTAACTCTTTGTAACCATTTGTGTCCATTTCTAATGCAGTATTGCACCTCTCTAACCCTTTTTAAACATTTGTGTCCATTTCTACCCCAGTTTTGCACTTCTCTAACCCTCATAAAGTCATTGTTTCCTCTTTCTAAACCATTTTTGCCCACTTTCAATGCCTTTTATGCCATTTTGTTCCTTCTCTAAACAATTTTGTCAATTTCTAACCAATTTTCAGCTTTTTTTTTCCTTTTCTAAACTATTTTTGCTCATTTCCAACCATTTTAAGCCGTTTTTGACCATTTCTAACCTGTTTTTACTCACTTCTAAGTTATTTTATGTCTCTTTTGGCTATTTCTTGCCTTGTCTAGCTAAACTCTTACCAGTTTTAAGTCATTTTTGCCCATTTCTTCCCATTTTCCACCAATCTAACACTTTTTAACCATTTGTGTCCATTCCTAACACAGTATTGCACCTCTCTAACCCTTTTTCAACATGTGTCCATTTCTACCCCAGTTTTGCACTTCTCTAACCCTCATAAAGCCATTGTTTCCTCTTTCTAAACCATTTTTGCCCACTTTCAACGCCTTTTATGCCATTTTTTTCCTTCTCTAAACAATTTTGTCAATTTCTAACCAATTTTCATCCTTTCTTTTTTCTTTTTCTAAACAATTTTTGTCCATTTCCCCCTTTGTAAGACAATTTTGACCATTTCTAACCTGTTTTTACTCACTTCTAACTTATTTTATGTCTCTTTTGGCTATTTCTTGCCTTGTCTAGCTAAGCTCTTACCAGTTTTAAGTCATTTTTGCCCATTTCTTCCCATTTTCCACCAATCTAACACTTTTTAACCATTTGTGTCCATTCCTAACACAGTATTGCACCTCTCTAACCCTTTTTCAACATGTGTCCATTTCTACCCCAGTTTTGCACTTCTCTAACCCTCATAAAGCCATTGTTTCCTCTTTCTAAACCATTTTTGCCCACTTTCAACACCTTTTATGCCATTTTTTTCCTTCTCTAAACAATTTTGTCAATTTCTAACCAATTTTCAGCCTTTCTTTTTCCTTTTCTAAACTATTTTTGCCTATTTTCCCTCCCATTTTAAGCCAATTTTGACCATTTCTAACCAATTTTTACTCACTTCGAACTCATTTTAAGTCATTTTTGTCTATTTCTAGCCTTGTCTAACAAAGCTTTTTTCCAGATTTAAGCCATTTTTGGCCATTTCTACCCCAGTTTTGCTCTTCTCTCATCATTGTTAAGCCGGTTTTGGCCGTTTCTAACCCAATTTTGCTCTTCTCTAAGAATTTTAAAGCCAATTTTGGCTATTTCTAATCCTTTTCTGCCCAATTGCAACCCGTTTCAAGCCGTAGTTTTCATTTTCTAACTCATTTTTGCACATCTCTAATAAATCTGGGCCCAATTTTGGCCATATCTAACCCATTTTTGGGCTTCTCTATCCCTTCTTAACCCATCTTTGACCATTTCTAACCCTTTATAACCTATTTTTAACCCCCTTCAAGCAGCCTTTGGCCATTTCTACCACTGTTATTCACCTCTCTAACTCTTTGTAACCATTTGTGTCCATTTCTAATGCAGTATTGCACCTCTCTAACCCTTTTTAAACATTTGTGTCCATTTCTACCCCAGTTTTGCACTTCTCTAACCCTCATAAAGTCATTGTTTCCTCTTTCTAAACCATTTTTGCCCACTTTCAATGCCTTTTATGCCATTTTGTTCCTTCTCTAAACAATTTTGTCAATTTCTAACCAATTTTCAGCCTTTCTTTTTCCTTTTCTAAACTATTTTTGCTCATTTCCAACCCTTTTAAGCCGTTTTTGACCATTTCTAACCTGTTTTTACTCACTTCTAAGTTATTTTATGTCTCTTTGGCTATTTCTTGCCTTGTCTAGCTAAGCTCTTACCAGTTTTAAGTCATTTTTGCCCATTTCTTCCCATTTTCCACCAATCTAACACTTTTTAACCATTTGTGTCCATTCCTAACACAGTATTGCACCTCTCTAACCCTTTTCAACATGTGTCCATTTCTACCCCAGTTTTGCACTTCTCTAACCCTCATAAAGCCATTGTTTCCTCTTTCTAAACCATTTTTGCCCACTTTCAACACCTTTTATGCCATTTTTTTCCTTCTCTAAACAATTTTGTCAATTTCTAACCAATTTTCAGCCTTTCTTTTTCCTTTTCTAAACTATTTTTGCCTATTTTCCCTCCCATTTTAAGCCAATTTTGACCATTTCTAACCAATTTTTACTCACTTCGAACTCATTTTAAGTCATTTTTGTCTATTTCTAGCCTTGTCTAACAAAGCTTTTTTCCAGATTTAAGCCATTTTTGGCCATTTCTACCCCAGTTTTGCTCTTCTCTCATCATTGTTAAGCCGGTTTTGGCCGTTTCTAACCCAATTTTGCTCTTCTCTAAGAATTTTAAAGCCAATTTTGGCTATTTCTAATCCTTTTCTGCCCAATTGCAACCCGTTTCAAGCCGTAGTTTTCATTTTCTAACTCATTTTTGCACATCTCTAATAAATCTGGGCCCAATTTTGGCCATATCTAACCCATTTTTGGGCTTCTCTATCCCTTCTTAACCCATCTTTGACCATTTCTAACCCTTTATAACCTATTTTTAACCCCCTTCAAGCAGCCTTTGGCCATTTCTACCACTGTTATTCACCTCTCTAACTCTTTGTAACCATTTGTGTCCATTTCTAATGCAGTATTGCACCTCTCTAACCCTTTTTAAACATTTGTGTCCATTTCTACCCCAGTTTTGCACTTCTCTAACCCTCATAAAGTCATTGTTTCCTCTTTCTAAACCATTTTTGCCCACTTTCAATGCCTTTTATGCCATTTTGTTCCTTCTCTAAACAATTTTGTCAATTTCTAACCAATTTTCAGCCTTTCTTTTTCCTTTTCTAAACTATTTTTGCTCATTTCCAACCCATTTTAAGCCGTTTTTGACCATTTCTAACCTGTTTTTACTCACTTCTAAGTTATTTTATGTCTCTTTTGGCTATTTCTTGCCTTGTCTAGCTAAACTCTTACCAGTTTTAAGTCATTTTTGCCCATTTCTTCCCATTTTCCACCAATCTAACACTTTTTAACCATTTGTGTCCATTCCTAACACAGTATTGCACCTCTCTAACCCTTTTTCAACATGTGTCCATTTCTACCCCAGTTTTGCACTTCTCTAACCCTCATAAAGCCATTGTTTCCTCTTTCTAAACCATTTTTGCCCACTTTCAACGCCTTTTATGCCATTTTTTTCCTTCTCTAAACAATTTTGTCAATTTCTAACCAATTTTCATCCTTTCTTTTTTCTTTTTCTAAACAATTTTTGTCCATTTCCCACCCTTTGTAAGACAATTTTGACCATTTCTAACCTGTTTTTACTCACTTCTAACTTATTTTATGTCTCTTTTGGCTATTTCTTGCCTTGTCTAGCTAAGCTCTTACCAGTTTTAAGTCATTTTTGCCCATTTCTTCCCATTTTCCACCAATCTAACACTTTTTAACCATTTGTGTCCATTCCTAACACAGTATTGCACCTCTCTAACCCTTTTTCAACATGTGTCCATTTCTACCCCAGTTTTGCACTTCTCTAACCCTCATAAAGCCATTGTTTCCTCTTTCTAAACCATTTTTGCCCACTTTCAACACCTTTTATGCCATTTTTTTCCTTCTCTAAACAATTTTGTCAATTTCTAACCAATTTTCAGCCTTTCTTTTTCCTTTTCTAAACTATTTTTGCCTATTTTCCCTCCCATTTTAAGCCAATTTTGACCATTTCTAACCAATTTTTACTCACTTCGAACTCATTTTAAGTCATTTTTGTCTATTTCTAGCCTTGTCTAACAAAGCTTTTTTCCAGATTTAAGCCATTTTTGGCCATTTCTACCCCAGTTTTGCTCTTCTCTCATCATTGTTAAGCCGGTTTTGGCCGTTTCTAACCCAATTTTGCTCTTCTCTAAGAATTTTAAAGCCAATTTTGGCTATTTCTAATCCTTTTCTGCCCAATTGCAACCCGTTTCAAGCCGTAGTTTTCATTTTCTAACTCATTTTTGCACATCTCTAATAAATCTGGGCCCAATTTTGGCCATATCTAACCCATTTTTGGGCTTCTCTATCCCTTCTTAACCCATCTTTGACCATTTCTAACCCTTTATAACCTATTTTTAACCCCCTTCAAGCAGCCTTTGGCCATTTCTACCACTGTTATTCACCTCTCTAACTCTTTGTAACCATTTGTGTCCATTTCTAATGCAGTATTGCACCTCTCTAACCCTTTTTAAACATTTGTGTCCATTTCTACCCCAGTTTTGCACTTCTCTAACCCTCATAAAGTCATTGTTTCCTCTTTCTAAACCATTTTTGCCCACTTTCAATGCCTTTTATGCCATTTTGTTCCTTCTCTAAACAATTTTGTCAATTTCTAACCAATTTTCAGCCTTTCTTTTTCCTTTTCTAAACTATTTTTGCTCATTTCCAACCCATTTTAAGCCGTTTTTGACCATTTCTAACCTGTTTTTACTCACTTCTAAGTTATTTTATGTCTCTTTTGGCTATTTCTTGCCTTGTCTAGCTAAACTCTTACCAGTTTTAAGTCATTTTTGCCCATTTCTTCCCATTTTCCACCAATCTAACACTTTTTAACCATTTGTGTCCATTCCTAACACAGTATTGCACCTCTCTAACCCTTTTTCAACATGTGTCCATTTCTACCCCAGTTTTGCACTTCTCTAACCCTCATAAAGCCATTGTTTCCTCTTTCTAAACCATTTTTGCCCACTTTCAACGCCTTTTATGCCATTTTTTTCCTTCTCTAAACAATTTTGTCAATTTCTAACCAATTTTCATCCTTTCTTTTTTCTTTTTCTAAACAATTTTTGTCCATTTCCCACCCTTTGTAAGACAATTTTGACCATTTCTAACCTGTTTTTACTCACTTCTAACTTATTTTATGTCTCTTTTGGCTATTTCTTGCCTTGTCTAGCTAAGCTCTTACCAGTTTTAAGTCATTTTTGCCCATTTCTTCCCATTTTCCACCAATCTAACACTTTTTAACCATTTGTGTCCATTCCTAACACAGTATTGCACCTCTCTAACCCTTTTTCAACATGTGTCCATTTCTACCCCAGTTTTGCACTTCTCTAACCCTCATAAAGCCATTGTTTCCTCTTTCTAAACCATTTTTGCCCACTTTCAACACCTTTTATGCCATTTTTTTCCTTCTCTAAACAATTTTGTCAATTTCTAACCAATTTTCAGCCTTTCTTTTTCCTTTTCTAAACTATTTTTGCCTATTTTCCCTCCCATTTTAAGCCAATTTTGACCATTTCTAACCAATTTTTACTCACTTCGAACTCATTTTAAGTCATTTTTGTCTATTTCTAGCCTTGTCTAACAAAGCTTTTTTCCAGATTTAAGCCATTTTTGGCCATTTCTACCCCAGTTTTGCTCTTCTCTCATCATTGTTAAGCCGGTTTTGGCCGTTTCTAACCCAATTTTGCTCTTCTCTAAGAATTTTAAAGCCAATTTTGGCTATTTCTAATCCTTTTCTGCCCAATTGCAACCCGTTTCAAGCCGTAGTTTTCATTTTCTAACTCATTTTTGCACATCTCTAATAAATCTGGGCCCAATTTTGGCCATATCTAACCCATTTTTGGGCTTCTCTATCCCTTCTTAACCCATCTTTGACCATTTCTAACCCTTTATAACCTATTTTTAACCCCCTTCAAGCAGCCTTTGGCCATTTCTACCACTGTTATTCACCTCTCTAACTCTTTGTAACCATTTGTGTCCATTTCTAATGCAGTATTGCACCTCTCTAACCCTTTTTAAACATTTGTGTCCATTTCTACCCCAGTTTTGCACTTCTCTAACCCTCATAAAGTCATTGTTTCCTCTTTCTAAACCATTTTTGCCCACTTTCAATGCCTTTTATGCCATTTTGTTCCTTCTCTAAACAATTTTGTCAATTTCTAACCAATTTTCAGCCTTTCTTTTTCCTTTTCTAAACTATTTTTGCTCATTTCCAACCCATTTTAAGCCGTTTTTGACCATTTCTAACCTGTTTTTACTCACTTCTAAGTTATTTTATGTCTCTTTTGGCTATTTCTTGCCTTGTCTAGCTAAACTCTTACCAGTTTTAAGTCATTTTTGCCCATTTCTTCCCATTTTCCACCAATCTAACACTTTTTAACCATTTGTGTCCATTCCTAACACAGTATTGCACCTCTCTAACCCTTTTTCAACATGTGTCCATTTCTACCCCAGTTTTGCACTTCTCTAACCCTCATAAAGCCATTGTTTCCTCTTTCTAAACCATTTTTGCCCACTTTCAACGCCTTTTATGCCATTTTTTTCCTTCTCTAAACAATTTTGTCAATTTCTAACCAATTTTCATCCTTTCTTTTTTCTTTTTCTAAACAATTTTTGTCCATTTCCCACCCTTTGTAAGACAATTTTGACCATTTCTAACCTGTTTTTACTCACTTCTAACTTATTTTATGTCTCTTTTGGCTATTTCTTGCCTTGTCTAGCTAAGCTCTTACCAGTTTTAAGTCATTTTTGCCCATTTCTTCCCATTTTCCACCAATCTAACACTTTTTAACCATTTGTGTCCATTCCTAACACAGTATTGCACCTCTCTAACCCTTTTTCAACATGTGTCCATTTCTACCCCAGTTTTGCACTTCTCTAACCCTCATAAAGCCATTGTTTCCTCTTTCTAAACCATTTTTGCCCACTTTCAACACCTTTTATGCCATTTTTTTCCTTCTCTAAACAATTTTGTCAATTTCTAACCAATTTTCAGCCTTTCTTTTTCCTTTTCTAAACTATTTTTGCCTATTTTCCCTCCCATTTTAAGCCAATTTTGACCATTTCTAACCAATTTTTACTCACTTCGAACTCATTTTAAGTCATTTTTGTCTATTTCTAGCCTTGTCTAACAAAGCTTTTTTCCAGATTTAAGCCATTTTTGGCCATTTCTACCCCAGTTTTGCTCTTCTCTCATCATTGTTAAGCCGGTTTGGCCGTTTCTAACCCAATTTTGCTCTTCTCTAAGAATTTTAAAGCCAATTTTGGCTATTTCTAATCCTTTTCTGCCCAATTGCAACCCGTTTCAAGCCGTAGTTTTCATTTTCTAACTCATTTTTGCACATCTCTAATAAATCTGGGCCCAATTTTGGCCATATCTAACCCATTTTTGGGCTTCTCTATCCCTTCTTAACCCATCTTTGACCATTTCTAACCCTTTATAACCTACTTTTAACCCCCTTCAAGCAGCCTTTGGCCATTTCTACCACTGTTATTCACCTCTCTAACTCTTTGTAACCATTTGTGTCCATTTCTAATGCAGTATTGAACCTCTCTAACCCTTTTTCAACATGTGTCCATTTCTACCCCAGTTTTGCACTTCTCTAACCCTCATAAAGTCATTGTTTCCTCTTTCTAAACCATTTTTGCCCACTTTCAATGCCTTTTATGCCATTTTGTTCCTTCTCTAAACAATTTTGTCAATTTCTAACCAATTTTCATCCTTTCTTTTTTCTTTTTCTAAACAATTTTTGTCCATTTCCCACCCATTTTAAGCCGTTTTTGACCATTTCTAACCTGTTTTTACTCACTTCTAAGTTATTTTATGTCTCTTTTGGCTATTTCTTGCCTTGTCTAGCTAAACTCTTACCAGTTTTAAGTCATTTTTGCCCATTTCTTCCCATTTTCCACCAATCTAACACTTTTTAACCATTTGTGTCCATTCCTAACACAGCATTGCACCTCTCTAACCCTTTTTCAACATGTGTCCATTTCTACCCCAGTTTTGCACTTCTCTAACCCTCATAAAGCCATTGTTTCCTCTTTCTAAACCATTTTTGCCCACTTTCAACACCTTTTATGCCATTTTTTTCCTTCTCTAAACAATTTTGTCAATTTCTAACCAATTTTCAGCCTTTCTTTTTCCTTTTCTAAACTATTTTTGCCTATTTTCCCTCCCATTTTAAGCCAATTTTGACCATTTCTAACCAATTTTTACTCACTTCGAACTCATTTTAAGTCATTTTTGTCTATTTCTAGCCTTGTCTAACAAAGCTTTTTTCCAGATTTAAGCCATTTTTGGCCATTTCTACCCCAGTTTTGCTCTTCTCTCATCATTGTTAAGCCGGTTTTGGCCGTTTCTAACCCAATTTTGCTCTTCTCTAAGAATTTTAAAGCCAATTTTGGCTATTTCTAATCCTTTTCTGCCCAATTGCAACCCGTTTCAAGCCGTAGTTTTCATTTTCTAACTCATTTTTGCACATCTCTAATAAATCTGGGCCCAATTTTGGCCATATCTAACTCATTTTTGGGCTTCTCTATCCCTTCTTAACCCATCTTTGACCATTTCTAACCCTTTATAACCTATTTTAACCCCTTCAAGCAGCCTTTGGCCATTTCTACCACTGTTATTCACCTCTCTAACTCTTTGTAACCATTTGTGTCCATTTCTAATGCAGTATTGAACCTCTCTAACCCTTTTTAAACATGTGTCCATTTCTACCCCAGTTTTGCACTTCTCTAACCCTCATAAAGTCATTGTTTCCTCTTTCTAAACCATTTTTGCCCACTTTCAATGCCTTTTATGCCATTTTGTTCCTTCTCTAAACAATTTTGTCAATTTCTAACCAATTTTCAGCCTTTCTTTTTCTTTTTCTAAACAATTTTTGTCCATTTCCCACCCATTTTAAGCCGTTTTTGACCATTTCTAACCTGTTTTTACTCACTTCTAAGTTATTTTATGTCTCTTTTGGCTATTTCTTGCCTTGTCTAGCTAAACTCTTACCAGTTTTAAGTCATTTTTGCCCATTTCTTCCCATTTTCCACCAATCTAACACTTTTTAACCATTTGTGTCCATTCCTAACACAGTATTGCACCTCTCTAACCCTTTTTCAACATGTGTCCATTTCTACCCCAGTTTTGCACTTCTCTAACCCTCATAAAGCCATTGTTTCCTCTTTCTAAACCATTTTTGCCCACTTTCAACACCTTTTATGCCATTTTTTTCCTTCTCTAAACAATTTTGTCAATTTCTAACCAATTTTCAGCCTTTCTTTTTCCTTTTCTAAACTATTTTTGCCTATTTTCCCTCCCATTTTAAGCCAATTTTGACCATTTCTAACCAATTTTTACTCACTTCGAACTCATTTTAAGTCATTTTTGTCTATTTCTAGCCTTGTCTAACAAAGCTTTTTTCCAGATTTAAGCCATTTTGGCCATTTCTACCCCAGTTTTGCTCTTCTCTCATCATTGTTAAGCCGGTTTTGGCCGTTTCTAACCCAATTTTGCTCTTCTCTAAGAATTTTAAAGCCAATTTTGGCTATTTCTAATCCTTTTCTGCCCAATTGCAACCCGTTTCAAGCCGTAGTTTTCATTTTCTAACTCATTTTTGCACATCTCTAATAAATCTGGGCCCAATTTTGGCCATATCTAACCCATTTTTGGGCTTCTCTATCCCTTCTTAACCCATCTTTGACCATTTCTAACCCTTTATAACCTATTTTTAACCCCCTTCAAGCAGCCTTTGGCCATTTCTACCACTGTTATTCACCTCTCTAACTCTTTGTAACCATTTGTGTCCATTTCTAATGCAGTATTGCACCTCTCTAACCCTTTTTAAACATTTGTGTCCATTTCTACCCCAGTTTTGCACTTCTCTAACCCTCATAAAGTCATTGTTTCCTCTTTCTAAACCATTTTTGCCCACTTTCAATGCCTTTTATGCCATTTTGTTCCTTCTCTAAACAATTTTGTCAATTTCTAACCAATTTTCAGCCTTTCTTTTTCCTTTTCTAAACTATTTTTGCTCATTTCCAACCCATTTTAAGCCGTTTTTGACCATTTCTAACCTGTTTTTACTCACTTCTAAGTTATTTTATGTCTCTTTTGGCTATTTCTTGCCTTGTCTAGCTAAACTCTTACCAGTTTTAAGTCATTTTTGCCCATTTCTTCCCATTTTCCACCAATCTAACACTTTTTAACCATTTGTGTCCATTCCTAACACAGTATTGCACCTCTCTAACCCTTTTTCAACATGTGTCCATTTCTACCCCAGTTTTGCACTTCTCTAACCCTCATAAAGCCATTGTTTCCTCTTTCTAAACCATTTTTGCCCACTTTCAACGCCTTTTATGCCATTTTTTCCTTCTCTAAACAATTTTGTCAATTTCTAACCAATTTTCATCCTTTCTTTTTTCTTTTTCTAAACAATTTTTGTCCATTTCCCACCCTTTGTAAGACAATTTTGACCATTTCTAACCTGTTTTTACTCACTTCTAACTTATTTTATGTCTCTTTTGGCTATTTCTTGCCTTGTCTAGCTAAGCTCTTACCAGTTTTAAGTCATTTTTGCCCATTTCTTCCCATTTTCCACCAATCTAACACTTTTTAACCATTTGTGTCCATTCCTAACACAGTATTGCACCTCTCTAACCCTTTTTCAACATGTGTCCATTTCTACCCCAGTTTTGCACTTCTCTAACCCTCATAAAGCCATTGTTTCCTCTTTCTAAACCATTTTTGCCCACTTTCAACACCTTTTATGCCATTTTTTTCCTTCTCTAAACAATTTTGTCAATTTCTAACCAATTTTCAGCCTTTCTTTTTCCTTTTCTAAACTATTTTTGCCTATTTTCCCTCCCATTTTAAGCCAATTTTGACCATTTCTAACCAATTTTTACTCACTTCGAACTCATTTTAAGTCATTTTTGTCTATTTCTAGCCTTGTCTAACAAAGCTTTTTTCCAGATTTAAGCCATTTTTGGCCATTTCTACCCCAGTTTTGCTCTTCTCTCATCATTGTTAAGCCGGTTTTGGCCGTTTCTAACCCAATTTTGCTCTTCTCTAAGAATTTTAAAGCCAATTTTGGCTATTTCTAATCCTTTTCTGCCCAATTGCAACCCGTTTCAAGCCGTAGTTTTCATTTTCTAACTCATTTTTGCACATCTCTAATAAATCTGGGCCCAATTTTGGCCATATCTAACCCATTTTTGGGCTTCTCTATCCCTTCTTAACCCATCTTTGACCATTTCTAACCCTTTATAACCTATTTTAACCCCCTTCAAGCAGCCTTTGGCCATTTCTACCACTGTTATTCACCTCTCTAACTCTTTGTAACCATTTGTGTCCATTTCTAATGCAGTATTGCACCTCTCTAACCCTTTTTCAACATGTGTCCATTTCTACCCCAGTTTTGCACTTCTCTAACCCTCATAAAGTCATTGTTTCCTCTTTCTAAACCATTTTTGCCCACTTTCAATGCCTTTTATGCCATTTTGTTCCTTCTCTAAACAATTTTGTCAATTTCTAACCAATTTTCAGCCTTTCTTTTTCCTTTTCTAAACTATTTTTGCTCATTTCCAACCCATTTTAAGCCGTTTTTGACCATTTCTAACCTGTTTTTACTCACTTCTAAGTTATTTTATGTCTCTTTTGGCTATTTCTTGCCTTGTCTAGCTAAACTCTTACCAGTTTTAAGTCATTTTTGCCCATTTCTTCCCATTTTCCACCAATCTAACACTTTTTAACCATTTGTGTCCATTCCTAACACAGTATTGCACCTCTCTAACCCTTTTTCAACATGTGTCCATTTCTACCCCAGTTTTGCACTTCTCTAACCCTCATAAAGCCATTGTTTCCTCTTTCTAAACCATTTTTGCCCACTTTCAACGCCTTTTATGCCATTTTTTTCCTTCTCTAAACAATTTTGTCAATTTCTAACCAATTTTCATCCTTTCTTTTTTCTTTTTCTAAACAATTTTTGTCCATTTCCCACCCTTTGTAAGACAATTTTGACCATTTCTAACCTGTTTTTACTCACTTCTAACTTATTTTATGTCTCTTTTGGCTATTTCTTGCCTTGTCTAGCTAAGCTCTTACCAGTTTTAAGTCATTTTTGCCCATTTCTTCCCATTTTCCACCAATCTAACACTTTTTAACCATTTGTGTCCATTCCTAACACAGTATTGCACCTCTCTAACCCTTTTTCAACATGTGTCCATTTCTACCCCAGTTTTGCACTTCTCTAACCCTCATAAAGCCATTGTTTCCTCTTTCTAAACCATTTTTGCCCACTTTCAACACCTTTTATGCCATTTTTTTCCTTCTCTAAACAATTTTGTCAATTTCTAACCAATTTTCAGCCTTTCTTTTTCCTTTTCTAAACTATTTTTGCCTATTTTCCCTCCCATTTTAAGCCAATTTTGACCATTTCTAACCAATTTTTACTCACTTCGAACTCATTTTAAGTCATTTTTGTCTATTTCTAGCCTTGTCTAACAAAGCTTTTTTCCAGATTTAAGCCATTTTTGGCCATTTCTACCCCAGTTTTGCTCTTCTCTCATCATTGTTAAGCCGGTTTTGGCCGTTTCTAACCCAATTTTGCTCTTCTCTAAGAATTTTAAAGCCAATTTTGGCTATTTCTAATCCTTTTCTGCCCAATTGCAACCCGTTTCAAGCCGTAGTTTTCATTTTCTAACTCATTTTTGCACATCTCTAATAAATCTGGGCCCAATTTTGGCCATATCTAACCCATTTTTGGGCTTCTCTATCCCTTCTTAACCCATCTTTGACCATTTCTAACCCTTTATAACCTATTTTTAACCCCCTTCAAGCAGCCTTTGGCCATTTCTACCACTGTTATTCACCTCTCTAACTCTTTGTAACCATTTGTGTCCATTTCTAATGCAGTATTGCACCTCTCTAACCCTTTTTAAACATTTGTGTCCATTTCTACCCCAGTTTTGCACTTCTCTAACCCTCATAAAGTCATTGTTTCCTCTTTCTAAACCATTTTTGCCCACTTTCAATGCCTTTTATGCCATTTTGTTCCTTCTCTAAACAATTTTGTCAATTTCTAACCAATTTTCAGCCTTTCTTTTTCCTTTTCTAAACTATTTTTGCTCATTTCCAACCCATTTTAAGCCGTTTTTGACCATTTCTAACCTGTTTTACTCACTTCTAAGTTATTTTATGTCTCTTTTGGCTATTTCTTGCCTTGTCTAGCTAAACTCTTACCAGTTTTAAGTCATTTTTGCCCATTTCTTCCCATTTTCCACCAATCTAACACTTTTTAACCATTTGTGTCCATTCCTAACACAGTATTGCACCTCTCTAACCCTTTTTCAACATGTGTCCATTTCTACCCCAGTTTTGCACTTCTCTAACCCTCATAAAGCCATTGTTTCCTCTTTCTAAACCATTTTTGCCCACTTTCAACGCCTTTTATGCCATTTTTTTCCTTCTCTAAACAATTTTGTCAATTTCTAACCAATTTTCATCCTTTCTTTTTTCTTTTTCTAAACAATTTTTGTCCATTTCCCACCCTTTGTAAGACAATTTTGACCATTTCTAACCTGTTTTTACTCACTTCTAACTTATTTTATGTCTCTTTTGGCTATTTCTTGCCTTGTCTAGCTAAGCTCTTACCAGTTTTAAGTCATTTTTGCCCATTTCTTCCCATTTTCCACCAATCTAACACTTTTTAACCATTTGTGTCCATTCCTAACACAGTATTGCACCTCTCTAACCCTTTTTCAACATGTGTCCATTTCTACCCCAGTTTTGCACTTCTCTAACCCTCATAAAGCCATTGTTTCCTCTTTCTAAACCATTTTTGCCCACTTTCAACACCTTTTATGCCATTTTTTTCCTTCTCTAAACAATTTTGTCAATTTCTAACCAATTTTCAGCCTTTCTTTTTCCTTTTCTAAACTATTTTTGCCTATTTTCCCTCCCATTTTAAGCCAATTTTGACCATTTCTAACCAATTTTTACTCACTTCGAACTCATTTTAAGTCATTTTTGTCTATTTCTAGCCTTGTCTAACAAAGCTTTTTTCCAGATTTAAGCCATTTTTGGCCATTTCTACCCCAGTTTTGCTCTTCTCTCATCATTGTTAAGCCGGTTTTGGCCGTTTCTAACCCAATTTTGCTCTTCTCTAAGAATTTTAAAGCCAATTTTGGCTATTTCTAATCCTTTTCTGCCCAATTGCAACCCGTTTCAAGCCGTAGTTTTCATTTTCTAACTCATTTTTGCACATCTCTAATAAATCTGGGCCCAATTTTGGCCATATCTAACCCATTTTTGGGCTTCTCTATCCCTTCTTAACCCATCTTTGACCATTTCTAACCCTTTATAACCTATTTTTAACCCCCTTCAAGCAGCCTTTGGCCATTTCTACCACTGTTATTCACCTCTCTAACTCTTTGTAACCATTTGTGTCCATTTCTAATGCAGTATTGCACCTCTCTAACCCTTTTTAAACATTTGTGTCCATTTCTACCCCAGTTTTGCACTTCTCTAACCCTCATAAAGTCATTGTTTCCTCTTTCTAAACCATTTTTGCCCACTTTCAATGCCTTTTATGCCATTTTGTTCCTTCTCTAAACAATTTTGTCAATTTCTAACCAATTTTCAGCCTTTCTTTTTCCTTTTCTAAACTATTTTTGCTCATTTCCAACCCATTTTAAGCCGTTTTTGACCATTTCTAACCTGTTTTTACTCACTTCTAAGTTATTTTATGTCTCTTTTGGCTATTTCTTGCCTTGTCTAGCTAAACTCTTACCAGTTTTAAGTCATTTTTGCCCATTTCTTCCCATTTTCCACCAATCTAACACTTTTTAACCATTTGTGTCCATTCCTAACACAGTATTGCACCTCTCTAACCCTTTTTCAACATGTGTCCATTTCTACCCCAGTTTTGCACTTCTCTAACCCTCATAAAGCCATTGTTTCCTCTTTCTAAACCATTTTTGCCCACTTTCAACGCCTTTTATGCCATTTTTTTCCTTCTCTAAACAATTTTGTCAATTTCTAACCAATTTTCATCCTTTCTTTTTTCTTTTTCTAAACAATTTTTGTCCATTTCCCACCCTTTGTAAGACAATTTTGACCATTTCTAACCTGTTTTTACTCACTTCTAACTTATTTTATGTCTCTTTTGGCTATTTCTTGCCTTGTCTAGCTAAGCTCTTACCAGTTTTAAGTCATTTTTGCCCATTTCTTCCCATTTTCCACCAATCTAACACTTTTTAACCATTTGTGTCCATTCCTAACACAGTATTGCACCTCTCTAACCCTTTTTCAACATGTGTCCATTTCTACCCCAGTTTTGCACTTCTCTAACCCTCATAAAGCCATTGTTTCCTCTTTCTAAACCATTTTTGCCCACTTTCAACACCTTTTATGCCATTTTTTTCCTTCTCTAAACAATTTTGTCAATTTCTAACCAATTTTCAGCCTTTCTTTTTCCTTTTCTAAACTATTTTTGCCTATTTTCCCTCCCATTTTAAGCCAATTTTGACCATTTCTAACCAATTTTTACTCACTTCGAACTCATTTTAAGTCATTTTTGTCTATTTCTAGCCTTGTCTAACAAAGCTTTTTTCCAGATTTAAGCCATTTTTGGCCATTTCTACCCCAGTTTTGCTCTTCTCTCATCATTGTTAAGCCGGTTTTGGCCGTTTCTAACCCAATTTTGCTCTTCTCTAAGAATTTTAAAGCCAATTTTGGCTATTTCTAATCCTTTTCTGCCCAATTGCAACCCGTTTCAAGCCGTAGTTTTCATTTTCTAACTCATTTTTGCACATCTCTAATAAATCTGGGCCCAATTTTGGCCATATCTAACCCATTTTTGGGCTTCTCTATCCCTTCTTAACCCATCTTTGACCATTTCTAACCCTTTATAACCTATTTTTAACCCCCTTCAAGCAGCCTTTGGCCATTTCTACCACTGTTATTCACCTCTCTAACTCTTTGTAACCATTTGTGTCCATTTCTAATGCAGTATTGCACCTCTCTAACCCTTTTTAAACATTTGTGTCCATTTCTACCCCAGTTTTGCACTTCTCTAACCCTCATAAAGTCATTGTTTCCTCTTTCTAAACCATTTTTGCCCACTTTCAATGCCTTTTATGCCATTTTGTTCCTTCTCTAAACAATTTTGTCAATTTCTAACCAATTTTCAGCCTTTCTTTTTCCTTTTCTAAACTATTTTTGCTCATTTCCAACCCATTTTAAGCCGTTTTTGACCATTTCTAACCTGTTTTTACTCACTTCTAAGTTATTTTATGTCTCTTTTGGCTATTTCTTGCCTTGTCTAGCTAAACTCTTACCAGTTTTAAGTCATTTTTGCCCATTTCTTCCCATTTTCCACCAATCTAACACTTTTTAACCATTTGTGTCCATTCCTAACACAGTATTGCACCTCTCTAACCCTTTTTCAACATGTGTCCATTTCTACCCCAGTTTTGCACTTCTCTAACCCTCATAAAGCCATTGTTTCCTCTTTCTAAACCATTTTTGCCCACTTTCAACGCCTTTTATGCCATTTTTTTCCTTCTCTAAACAATTTTGTCAATTTCTAACCAATTTTCATCCTTTCTTTTTTCTTTTTCTAAACAATTTTTGTCCATTTCCCACCCTTTGTAAGACAATTTTGACCATTTCTAACCTGTTTTTACTCACTTCTAACTTATTTTATGTCTCTTTTGGCTATTTCTTGCCTTGTCTAGCTAAGCTCTTACCAGTTTTAAGTCATTTTTGCCCATTTCTTCCCATTTTCCACCAATCTAACACTTTTTAACCATTTGTGTCCATTCCTAACACAGTATTGCACCTCTCTAACCCTTTTTCAACATGTGTCCATTTCTACCCCAGTTTTGCACTTCTCTAACCCTCATAAAGCCATTGTTTCCTCTTTCTAAACCATTTTTGCCCACTTTCAACACCTTTTATGCCATTTTTTTCCTTCTCTAAACAATTTTGTCAATTTCTAACCAATTTTCAGCCTTTCTTTTTCCTTTTCTAAACTATTTTTGCCTATTTTCCCTCCCATTTTAAGCCAATTTTGACCATTTCTAACCAATTTTTACTCACTTCGAACTCATTTTAAGTCATTTTTGTCTATTTCTAGCCTTGTCTAACAAAGCTTTTTTCCAGATTTAAGCCATTTTTGGCCATTTCTACCCCAGTTTTGCTCTTCTCTCATCATTGTTAAGCCGGTTTTGGCCGTTTCTAACCCAATTTTGCTCTTCTCTAAGAATTTTAAAGCCAATTTTGGCTATTTCTAATCCTTTTCTGCCCAATTGCAACCCGTTTCAAGCCGTAGTTTTCATTTTCTAACTCATTTTTGCACATCTCTAATAAATCTGGGCCCAATTTTGGCCATATCTAACCCATTTTTGGGCTTCTCTATCCCTTCTTAACCCATCTTTGACCATTTCTAACCCTTTATAACCTATTTTAACCCCCTTCAAGCAGCCTTTGGCCATTTCTACCACTGTTATTCACCTCTCTAACTCTTTGTAACCATTTGTGTCCATTTCTAATGCAGTATTGCACCTCTCTAACCCTTTTTAAACATTTGTGTCCATTTCTACCCCAGTTTTGCACTTCTCTAACCCTCATAAAGTCATTGTTTCCTCTTTCTAAACCATTTTTGCCCACTTTCAATGCCTTTTATGCCATTTTGTTCCTTCTCTAAACAATTTTGTCAATTTCTAACCAATTTTCAGCCTTTCTTTTTCCTTTTCTAAACTATTTTTGCTCATTTCCAACCCATTTTAAGCCGTTTTTGACCATTTCTAACCTGTTTTTACTCACTTCTAAGTTATTTTATGTCTCTTTTGGCTATTTCTTGCCTTGTCTAGCTAAACTCTTACCAGTTTTAAGTCATTTTTGCCCATTTCTTCCCATTTTCCACCAATCTAACACTTTTTAACCATTTGTGTCCATTCCTAACACAGTATTGCACCTCTCTAACCCTTTTTCAACATGTGTCCATTTCTACCCCAGTTTTGCACTTCTCTAACCCTCATAAAGCCATTGTTTCCTCTTTCTAAACCATTTTTGCCCACTTTCAACGCCTTTTATGCCATTTTTTTCCTTCTCTAAACAATTTTGTCAATTTCTAACCAATTTTCATCCTTTCTTTTTTCTTTTTCTAAACAATTTTTGTCCATTTCCCACCCTTTGTAAGACAATTTTGACCATTTCTAACCTGTTTTTACTCACTTCTAACTTATTTTATGTCTCTTTTGGCTATTTCTTGCCTTGTCTAGCTAAGCTCTTACCAGTTTTAAGTCATTTTTGCCCATTTCTTCCCATTTTCCACCAATCTAACACTTTTTAACCATTTGTGTCCATTCCTAACACAGTATTGCACCTCTCTAACCCTTTTTCAACATGTGTCCATTTCTACCCCAGTTTTGCACTTCTCTAACCCTCATAAAGCCATTGTTTCCTCTTTCTAAACCATTTTTGCCCACTTTCAACACCTTTTATGCCATTTTTTTCCTTCTCTAAACAATTTTGTCAATTTCTAACCAATTTTCAGCCTTTCTTTTTCCTTTTCTAAACTATTTTTGCCTATTTTCCCTCCCATTTTAAGCCAATTTTGACCATTTCTAACCAATTTTTACTCACTTCGAACTCATTTTAAGTCATTTTTGTCTATTTCTAGCCTTGTCTAACAAAGCTTTTTCCAGATTTAAGCCATTTTTGGCCATTTCTACCCCAGTTTTGCTCTTCTCTCATCATTGTTAAGCCGGTTTGGCCGTTTCTAACCCAATTTTGCTCTTCTCTAAGAATTTTAAAGCCAATTTTGGCTATTTCTAATCCTTTTCTGCCCAATTGCAACCCGTTTCAAGCCGTAGTTTTCATTTTCTAACTCATTTTTGCACATCTCTAATAAATCTGGGCCCAATTTTGGCCATATCTAACCCATTTTTGGGCTTCTCTATCCCTTCTTAACCCATCTTTGACCATTTCTAACCCTTTATAACCTATTTTTAACCCCCTTCAAGCAGCCTTTGGCCATTTCTACCACTGTTATTCACATCTCTAACTCTTTGTAACCATTTGTGTCCATTTCTAATGCAGTATTGCACCTCTCTAACCCTTTTTAAACATTTGTGTCCATTTCTACCCCAGTTTTGCACTTCTCTAACCCTCATAAAGTCATTGTTTCCTCTTTCTAAACCATTTTTGCCCACTTTCAATGCCTTTTATGCCATTTTTTTCCTTCTCTAAACAATTTTGTCAATTTCTAACCAATTTTCATCCTTTCTTTTTTCTTTTTCTAAACAATTTTTGTCCATTTCCACCCTTTGTAAGACAATTTTGACCATTTCTAACCTGTTTTTACTCACTTCTAACTTATTTTATGTCTCTTTGGCTATTTCTTGCCTTGTCTAGCTAAGCTCTTACCAGTTTTAAGTCATTTTTGCCCATTTCTTCCCATTTTCCACCAATCTAACAATTTTTAACCATTTGTGTCCATTCCTAACACAGTATTGCACCTCTCTAACCCTTTTTCAACATGTGTCCATTTCTACCCCAGTTTTGCACTTCTCTAACCCTCATAAAGCCATTGTTTCCTCTTTCTAAACCATTTTTGCCCACTTTCAACACCTTTTATGCCATTTTTTTCCTTCTCTAAACAATTTTGTCAATTTCTAACCAATTTTCAGCCTTTCTTTTTCCTTTTCTAAACTATTTTTGCCTATTTTCCCTCCCATTTTAAGCCAATTTTGACCATTTCTAACCAATTTTTACTCACTTCGAACTCATTTTAAGTCATTTTTGTCTATTTCTAGCCTCGTCTAACAAAGCTTTTTTCCAGATTTAAGCCATTTTTGGCCATTTCTACCCCAGTTTTGCTCTTCTCTCATCATTGTTAAGCCGGTTTTGGCCGTTTCTAATCCAATTTTGCTCTTCTCTAAGAATTTTAAAGCCAATTTTGGCTATTTCTAATCCTTTTCTGCCCAATTGCAACCCGTTTCAAGCCGTAGTTTTCATTTTCTAACTCATTTTTGCACATCTCTAATAAATCTGGGCCCAATTTTGGCCATATCTAACCCATTTTTGGGCTTCTCTATCCCTTTTAACCCATCTTTGACCATTTCTAACCCTTTATAACCTATTTTAACCCCCTTCAAGCAGCCTTTGGCCATTTCTACCACTGTTATTCACCTCTCTAACTCTTTGTAACCATTTGTGTCCATTTCTAATGCAGTATTGCACCTCTCTAACCCTTTTTAAACATTTGTGTCCATTTCTACCCCAGTTTTGCACTTCTCTAACCCTCATAAAGTCATTGTTTCCTCTTTCTAAACCATTTTTGCCCACTTTCAATGCCTTTTATGCCATTTTTTTCCTTCT
The DNA here is from genome assembly GCF_012275295.1 of Melopsittacus undulatus. Taxonomy (NCBI): domain Eukaryota; kingdom Metazoa; phylum Chordata; class Aves; order Psittaciformes; family Psittaculidae; genus Melopsittacus; species Melopsittacus undulatus. Next base: position 21,228 of record NW_022994366.1, on the reverse strand, counting down.
CTAAACAATTTTGTCAATTTCTAACCAATTTTCAGCCTTTCTTTTTCTTTTCTAAACTATTTTTGCTCATTTCCAACCCATTTTAAGCCGTTTTTGACCATTTCTAACCTGTTTTTACTCACTTCTAAGTTATTTTATGTCTCTTTTGGCTATTTCTTGCCTTGTCTAGCTAAACTCTTACCAGTTTTAAGTCATTTTTGCCCATTTCTTCCCATTTTCCACCAATCTAACACTTTTTAACCATTTGTGTCCATTCCTAACACAGTATTGCACCTCTCTAACCCTTTTTCAACATGTGTCCATTTCTACCCCAGTTTTGCACTTCTCTAACCCTCATAAAGCCATTGTTTCCTCTTTCTAAACCATTTTTGCCCACTTTCAACGCCTTTTATGCCATTTTTTTCCTTCTCTAAACAATTTTGTCAATTTCTAACCAATTTTCATCCTTTCTTTTTTCTTTTTCTAAACAATTTTTGTCCATTTCCCACCCTTTGTAAGACAATTTTGACCATTTCTAACCTGTTTTTTACTCACTTCTAACTTATTTTATGTCTCTTTTGGCTATTTCTTGCCTTGTCTAGCTAAGCTCTTACCAGTTTTAAGTCATTTTTGCCCATTTCTTCCCATTTTCCACCAATCTAACACTTTTTAACCATTTGTGTCCATTCCTAACACAGTATTGCACCTCTCTAACCCTTTTTCAACATGTGTCCATTTCTACCCCAGTTTTGCACTTCTCTAACCCTCATAAAGCCATTGTTTCCTCTTTCTAAACCATTTTTGCCCACTTTCAACACCTTTTATGCCATTTTTTTCCTTCTCTAAACAATTTTGTCAATTTCTAACCAATTTTCAGCCTTTCTTTTTCCTTTTCTAAACTATTTTTGCCTATTTTCCCTCCCATTTTAAGCCAATTTTGACCATTTCTAACCAATTTTTACTCACTTCGAACTCATTTTAAGTCATTTTTGTCTATTTCTAGCCTTGTCTAACAAAGCTTTTTTCCAGATTTAAGCCATTTTTGGCCATTTCTACCCCAGTTTTGCTCTTCTCTCATCATTGTTAAGCCGGTTTTGGCCGTTTCTAACCCAATTTTGCTCTTCTCTAAGAATTTTAAAGCCAATTTTGGCTATTTCTAATCCTTTTCTGCCCAATTGCAACCCGTTTCAAGCCGTAGTTTTCATTTTCTAACTCATTTTTGCACATCTCTAATAAATCTGGGCCCAATTTTGGCCATATCTAACCCATTTTTGGGCTTCTCTATCCCTTCTTAACCCATCTTTGACCATTTCTAACCCTTTATAACCTATTTTTAACCCCCTTCAAGCAGCCTTTGGCCATTTCTACCACTGTTATTCACCTCTCTAACTCTTTGTAACCATTTGTGTCCATTTCTAATGCAGTATTGCACCTCTCTAACCCTTTTTAAACATTTGTGTCCATTTCTACCCCAGTTTTGCACTTCTCTAACCCTCATAAAGTCATTGTTTCCTCTTTCTAAACCATTTTTGCCCACTTTCAATGCCTTTTATGCCATTTTGTTCCTTCTCTAAACAATTTTGTCAATTTCTAACCAATTTTCAGCCTTTCTTTTTCCTTTTCTAAACTATTTTTGCTCATTTCCAACCCATTTTAAGCCGTTTTTGACCATTTCTAACCTGTTTTTACTCACTTCTAAGTTATTTTATGTCTCTTTTGGCTATTTCTTGCCTTGTCTAGCTAAACTCTTACCAGTTTTAAGTCATTTTTGCCCATTTCTTCCCATTTTCCACCAATCTAACACTTTTTAACCATTTGTGTCCATTCCTAACACAGTATTGCACCTCTCTAACCCTTTTTCAACATGTGTCCATTTCTACCCCAGTTTTGCACTTCTCTAACCCTCATAAAGCCATTGTTTCCTCTTTCTAAACCATTTTTGCCCACTTTCAACGCCTTTTATGCCATTTTTTTCCTTCTCTAAACAATTTTGTCAATTTCTAACCAATTTTCATCCTTTCTTTTTCTTTTTCTAAACAATTTTTGTCCATTTCCCACCCTTTGTAAGACAATTTTGACCATTTCTAACCTGTTTTTACTCACTTCTAACTTATTTTATGTCTCTTTTGGCTATTTCTTGCCTTGTCTAGCTAAGCTCTTACCAGTTTTAAGTCATTTTTGCCCATTTCTTCCCATTTTCCACCAATCTAACACTTTTTAACCATTTGTGTCCATTCCTAACACAGTATTGCACCTCTCTAACCCTTTTTCAACATGTGTCCATTTCTACCCCAGTTTTGCACTTCTCTAACCCTCATAAAGCCATTGTTTCCTCTTTCTAAACCATTTTTGCCCACTTTCAACACCTTTTATGCCATTTTTTTCCTTCTCTAAACAATTTTGTCAATTTCTAACCAATTTTCAGCCTTTCTTTTTCCTTTTCTAAACTATTTTTGCCTATTTTCCCTCCCATTTTAAGCCAATTTTGACCATTTCTAACCAATTTTTACTCACTTCGAACTCATTTTAAGTCATTTTTGTCTATTTCTAGCCTTGTCTAACAAAGCTTTTTTCCAGATTTAAGCCATTTTTGGCCATTTCTACCCCAGTTTTGCTCTTCTCTCATCATTGTTAAGCCGGTTTTGGCCGTTTCTAACCCAATTTTGCTCTTCTCTAAGAATTTTAAAGCCAATTTTGGCTATTTCTAATCCTTTTCTGCCCAATTGCAACCGTTTCAAGCCGTAGTTTTCATTTTCTAACTCATTTTTGCACATCTCTAATAAATCTGGGCCCAATTTTGGCCATATCTAACCCATTTTTGGGCTTCTCTATCCCTTCTTAACCCATCTTTGACCATTTCTAACCCTTTATAACCTATTTTTAACCCCCTTCAAGCAGCCTTTGGCCATTTCTACCACTGTTATTCACCTCTCTAACTCTTTGTAACCATTTGTGTCCATTTCTAATGCAGTATTGCACCTCTCTAACCCTTTTTAAACATTTGTGTCCATTTCTCCCAGTTTTGCACTTCTCTAACCCTCATAAAGTCATTGTTTCCTCTTTCTAAACCATTTTTGCCCACTTTCAATGCCTTTTATGCCATTTTGTTCCTTCTCTAAACAATTTTGTCAATTTCTAACCAATTTTCAGCCTTTCTTTTTCCTTTTCTAAACTATTTTTGCTCATTTCCAACCCATTTTAAGCCGTTTTTGACCATTTCTAACCTGTTTTACTCACTTCTAAGTTATTTTATGTCTCTTTTGGCTATTTCTTGCCTTGTCTAGCTAAACTCTTACCAGTTTTAAGTCATTTTTGCCCATTTCTTCCCATTTTCCACCAATCTAACACTTTTTAACCATTTGTGTCCATTCCTAACACAGTATTGCACCTCTCTAACCCTTTTTCAACATGTGTCCATTTCTACCCCAGTTTTGCACTTCTCTAACCCTCATAAAGCCATTGTTTCCTCTTTCTAAACCATTTTTGCCCACTTTCAACGCCTTTTATGCCATTTTTTTCCTTCTCTAAACAATTTTGTCAATTTCTAACCAATTTTCATCCTTTCTTTTTTCTTTTTCTAAACAATTTTTGTCCATTTCCCACCCTTTGTAAGACAATTTTGACCATTTCTAACCTGTTTTTACTCACTTCTAACTTATTTTATGTCTCTTTTGGCTATTTCTTGCCTTGTCTAGCTAAGCTCTTACCAGTTTTAAGTCATTTTTGCCCATTTCTTCCCATTTTCCACCAATCTAACACTTTTTAACCATTTGTGTCCATTCCTAACACAGTATTGCACCTCTCTAACCCTTTTTCAACATGTGTCCATTTCTACCCCAGTTTTGCACTTCTCTAACCCTCATAAAGCCATTGTTTCCTCTTTCTAAACCATTTTTGCCCACTTTCAACACCTTTTATGCCATTTTTTCCTTCTCTAAACAATTTTGTCAATTTCTAACCAATTTTCAGCCTTTCTTTTTCCTTTTCTAAACTATTTTTGCCTATTTTCCCTCCCATTTTAAGCCAATTTTGACCATTTCTAACCAATTTTTACTCACTTCGAACTCATTTTAAGTCATTTTTGTCTATTTCTAGCCTTGTCTAACAAAGCTTTTTTCCAGATTTAAGCCATTTTTGGCCATTTCTACCCCAGTTTTGCTCTTCTCTCATCATTGTTAAGCCGGTTTTGGCCGTTTCTAACCCAATTTTGCTCTTCTCTAAGAATTTTAAAGCCAATTTTGGCTATTTCTAATCCTTTTCTGCCCAATTGCAACCCGTTTCAAGCCGTAGTTTTCATTTTCTAACTCATTTTTGCACATCTCTAATAAATCTGGGCCCAATTTGGCCATATCTAACCATTTTTGGGCTTCTCTATCCCTCTTAACCCATCTTTGACCATTTCTAACCCTTTATAACCTATTTTTAACCCCCTTCAAGCAGCCTTTGGCCATTTCTACCACTGTTATTCACCTCTCTAACTCTTTGTAACCATTTGTGTCCATTTCTAATGCAGTATTGCACCTCTCTAACCCTTTTTAAACATTTGTGTCCATTTCTACCCCAGTTTTGCACTTCTCTAACCCTCATAAAGTCATTGTTTCCTCTTTCTAAACCATTTTTGCCCACTTTCAATGCCTTTTATGCCATTTTTTTCCTTCTCTAAACAATTTTGTCAATTTCTAACCAATTTTCAGCCTTTCTTTTTCCTTTTCTAAACATTTTTGTCCATTCCCACCCTTTTAAGACAATTTTGACCATTTCTAACCTGTTTTTACTCACTTCTAAGTTATTTTATGTCTCTTTTGGCTATTTCTTGCCTTGTCTAGCTAAGCTCTTACCAGTTTTAAGTCATTTTTGCCCATTTCTTCCCATTTTCCACCAATCTAACACTTTTTAACCATTTGTGTCCATTCCTAACACAGTATTGCACCTCTCTAACCCTTTTTCAACATGTGTCCATTTCTACCCCAGTTTTGCACTTCTCTAACCCTCATAAAGCCATTGTTTCCTCTTTCTAAACCATTTTTGCCCACTTTCAACACCTTTTATGCCATTTTTTTCCTTCTCTAAACAATTTTGTCAATTTCTAACCAATTTTCAGCCTTTCTTTTTCCTTTTCTAAACTATTTTTGCCTATTTTCCCTCCCATTTTAAGCCAATTTTGACCATTTCTAACCAATTTTTACTCACTTCGAACTCATTTTAAGTCATTTTTGTCTATTTCTAGCCTTGTCTAACAAAGCTTTTTTCCAGATTTAAGCCATTTTTGCCATTTCTACCCAGTTTTGCTCTTCTCTCATCATTGTTAAGCCGGTTTTGGCCGTTTCTAACCCAATTTTGCTCTTCTCTAAGAATTTTAAGCCAATTTTGGCTATTTCTAATCCTTTCTGCCCAATTGCAACCCGTTTCAAGCCGTAGTTTTCATTTTCTAACTCATTTTTGCACATCTCTAATAAATCTGGGCCCAATTTTGGCCATATCTAACCATTTTGGGCTTCTCTATCCCTTCTTAACCCATCTTTGACCATTTCTAACCCTTTATAACCTATTTTTAACCCCCTTCAAGCAGCCTTTGGCCATTTCTACCACTGTTATTCACCTCTCTAACTCTTTGTAACCATTTGTGTCCATTTCTAAGCAGTATTGCACCTCTCTAACCCTTTTTAAACATTTGTGTCCATTTCTACCCCAGTTTTGCACTTCTCTAACCCTCATAAAGCCATTGTTTCCTCTTTCTAAACCATTTTTGCCCACTTTCAATGCCTTTTATGCCATTTTGTTCCTTCTCTAAACAATTTTGTCAATTTCTAACCAATTTTCAGCCTTTCTTTTTCCTTTTCTAAACTATTTTTGCTCATTTCCAACCCATTTTAAGCCGTTTTTGACCATTTCTAACCTGTTTTTACTCACTTCTAAGTTATTTTATGTCTCTTTGGCTATTTCTTGCCTTGTCTAGCTAAGCTCTTACCAGTTTTAAGTCATTTTTGCCCATTTCTTCCCATTTTCCACCAATCTAACACTTTTTAACCATTTGTGTCCATTCCTAACACAGTATTGCACCTCTCTAACCCTTTTTCAACATGTGTCCATTTCTACCCCAGTTTTGCACTTCTCTAACCCTCATAAAGCCATTGTTTCCTCTTTCTAAACCATTTTTGCCCACTTTCAACGCCTTTTATGCCATTTTTTTCCTTCTCTAAACAATTTTGTCAATTTCTAACCAATTTTCATCCTTTCTTTTTTCTTTTTCTAAACAATTTTTGTCCATTTCCCACCCTTTGTAAGACAATTTTGACCATTTCTAACCTGTTTTTACTCACTTCTAACTTATTTTATGTCTCTTTTGGCTATTTCTTGCCTTGTCTAGCTAAGCTCTTACCAGTTTTAAGTCATTTTTGCCCATTTCTTCCCATTTTCCACCAATCTAACACTTTTTAACCATTTGTGTCCATTCCTAACACAGTATTGCACCTCTCTAACCCTTTTTCAACATGTGTCCATTTCTACCCCAGTTTTGCACTTCTCTAACCCTCATAAAGCCATTGTTTCCTCTTTCTAAACCATTTTTGCCCACTTTCAACACCTTTTATGCCATTTTTTTCCTTCTCTAAACAATTTTGTCAATTTCTAACCAATTTTCAGCCTTTCTTTTTCCTTTTAAACTATTTTTGCCTATTTCCCTCCCATTTTAAGCAATTTTGACCATTTCTAACCAATTTTTACTCACTTCGAACTCATTTTAAGTCATTTTTGTCTATTTCTAGCCTTGTCTAACAAAGCTTTTTTCCAGATTTAAGCCATTTTTGGCCATTTCTACCCCAGTTTTGCTCTTCTCTCATCATTGTTAAGCCGGGTTTGGCCGTTTCTAACCAATTTTGCTCTTCTCTAAGAATTTAAAGCCAATTTTGGCTATTTCTAATCCTTTTCTGCCCAATTGCAACCCGTTTCAAGCCGTAGTTTTCATTTTCTAACTCATTTTTGCACATCTCTAATAAATCTGGGCCCAATTTTGGCCATATCTAACCCATTTTTGGGCTTCTCTATCCCTTCTTAACCCATCTTTGACCATTTCTAACCCTTTATAACCTATTTTTAACCCCCTTCAAGCAGCCTTTGGCCATTTCTACCACTGTTATTCACCTCTCTAACTCTTTGTAACCATTTGTGTCCATTTCTAATGCAGTATTGCACCTCTCTAACCCTTTTTAAACATTTGTGTCCATTTCTACCCAGTTTTGCACTTCTCTAACCTCATAAAGTCATTGTTCCTCTTTCTAAACCATTTTTGCCCACTTTCAATGCCTTTTATGCCATTTTGTTCCTTCTCTAAACAATTTTGTCAATTTCTAACCAATTTTCAGCCTTTCTTTTCCTTTTCTAAACTATTTTTGCTCATTTCCAACCCATTTTAAGCCGTTTTTGACCATTTCTAACCTGTTTTTACTCACTTCTAAGTTATTTTATGTCTCTTTTGGCTATTTCTTGCCTTGTCTAGCTAAACTCTTACCAGTTTTAAGTCATTTTTGCCCATTTCTTCCCATTTTCCACCAATCTAACACTTTTTAACCATTTGTGTCCATTCCTAACACAGTATTGCACCTCTCTAACCCTTTTTCAACATGTGTCCATTTCTACCCAGTTTTGCACTTCTCTAACCCTCATAAAGCCATTGTTTCCTCTTTCTAAACCATTTTTGCCCACTTTCAACGCCTTTTATGCCATTTTTTTCCTTCTCTAAACAATTTTGTCAATTTCTAACCAATTTTCATCCTTTCTTTTTTCTTTTTCTAAACAATTTTTGTCCATTTCCCACCCTTTGTAAGACAATTTTGACCATTTCTAACCTGTTTTTACTCACTTCTAACTTATTTTATGTCTCTTTTGGCTATTTCTTGCCTTGTCTAGCTAAGCTCTTACCAGTTTTAAGTCATTTTTGCCCATTTCTTCCCATTTCCACCAATCTAACACTTTTTAACCATTTGTGTCCATTCCTAACACAGTATTGCACCTCTCTAACCCTTTTTCAACATGTGTCCATTTCTACCCCAGTTTTGCACTTCTCTAACCCTCATAAAGCCATTGTTTCCTCTTTCTAAACCATTTTTGCCCACTTTCAACACCTTTTATGCCATTTTTTTCCTTCTCTAAACAATTTTGTCAATTTCTAACCAATTTTCAGCCTTTCTTTTTCCTTTTCTAAACTATTTTTGCCTATTTTCCCTCCCATTTTAAGCCAATTTTGACCATTTCTAACCAATTTTTACTCACTTCGAACTCATTTTAAGTCATTTTTGTCTATTTCTAGCCTTGTCTAACAAAGCTTTTTCCAGATTTAAGCCATTTTTGGCCATTTCTACCCCAGTTTTGCTCTTCTCTCATCATTGTTAAGCCGGTTTTGGCCGTTTCTAACCAATTTTGCTCTTCTCTAAGAATTTTAAAGCCAATTTTGGCTATTTCTAATCCTTTTCTGCCCAATTGCAACCCGTTTCAAGCCGTAGTTTTCATTTTCTAACTCATTTTTGCACATCTCTAATAAATCTGGGCCCAATTTTGGCCATATCTAACCCATTTTTGCTTCTCTATCCCTTCTTAACCCATCTTTGACCATTTCTAACCCTTTATAACCTATTTTAACCCCCTTCAAGCAGCCTTTGGCCATTTCTACCACTGTTATTCACCTCTCTAACTCTTTGTAACCATTTGTGTCCATTTCTAATGCAGTATTGCACCTCTCTAACCCTTTTTAAACATTTGTGTCCATTTCTACCCCAGTTTTGCACTTCTCTAACCCTCATAAAGTCATTGTTTCCTCTTTCTAAACCATTTTTGCCCACTTTCAATGCCTTTTATGCCATTTTGTTCCTTCTCTAAACAATTTTGTCAATTTCTAACCAATTTTCAGCCTTTTTTTTTCCTTTTCTAAACTATTTTTGCTCATTTCCAACCCATTTTAAGCCGTTTTTTGACCATTTCTAACCTGTTTTTACTCACTTCTAAGTTATTTTATGTCTCTTTTGGCTATTTCTTGCCTTGTCTAGCTAAACTCTTACCAGTTTTAAGTCATTTTTGCCCATTTCTTCCCATTTTCCACCAATCTAACACTTTTTAACCATTTGTGTCCATTCCTAACACAGTATTGCACCTCTCTAACCCTTTTTCAACATGTGTCCATTTCTACCCCAGTTTTGCACTTCTCTAACCCTCATAAAGCCATTGTTTCCTCTTTCTAAACCATTTTTGCCCACTTTCAACGCCTTTTATGCCATTTTTTTCCTTCTCTAAACAATTTTGTCAATTTCTAACCAATTTTCATCCTTTCTTTTTTCTTTTTCTAAACAATTTTTGTCCATTTCCCACCCTTTGTAAGACAATTTTGACCATTTCTAACCTGTTTTTACTCACTTCTAACTTATTTTATGTCTCTTTTGGCTATTTCTTGCCTTGTCTAGCTAAGCTCTTACCAGTTTTAAGTCATTTTTGCCCATTTCTTCCCATTTCCACCAATCTAACACTTTTTAACCATTTGTGTCCATTCCTAACACAGTATTGCACCTCTCTAACCCTTTTTCAACATGTGTCCATTTCTACCCCAGTTTTGCACTTCTCTAACCCTCATAAAGCCATTGTTTCCTCTTTCTAAACCATTTTTGCCCACTTTCAACACCTTTTATGCCATTTTTTTCCTTCTCTAAACAATTTTGTCAATTTCTAACCATTTTCAGCCTTTCTTTTTCCTTTTCTAAACTATTTTTGCCTATTTTCCCTCCCATTTTAAGCCAATTTTGACCATTTCTAACCAATTTTTACTCACTTCGAACTCATTTTAAGTCATTTTTGTCTATTCTAGCCTTGTCTAACAAAGCTTTTTCCAGATTTAAGCCATTTTTGGCCATTTCTACCCCAGTTTTGCTCTTCTCTCATCATTGTTAAGGGTTTTGGCCGTTTCTAACCCAATTTTGCTCTTCTCTAAGAATTTTAAAGCCAATTTTGGCTATTTCTAATCCTTTTCTGCCCAATTGCAACCCGTTTCAAGCCGTAGTTTTCATTTTCTAACTCATTTTTGCACATCTCTAATAAATCTGGGCCCAATTTTGGCCATATCTAACCATTTTTGGGCTTCTCTATCCCTTCTTAACCCATCTTTGACCATTTCTAACCCTTTATAACCTATTTTTAACCCCCTTCAAGCAGCCTTTGGCCATTTCTACCACTGTTATTCACCTCTCTAACTCTTTGTAACCATTTGTGTCCATTTCTAATGCAGTATTGCACCTCTCTAACCCTTTTTAAACATTTGTGTCCATTTCTACCCAGTTTTGCACTTCTCTAACCCTCATAAAGTCATTGTTTCCTCTTTCTAAACCATTTTTGCCCACTTTCAATGCCTTTTATGCCATTTTGTTCCTTCTCTAAACAATTTTGTCAATTTCTAACCAATTTTCAGCCTTTCTTTTCCTTTTTTCTAAACTATTTTTGCTCATTTCCAACCCATTTAAGCCGTTTTTGACCATTTCTAACCTGTTTTTACTCACTTCTAAGTTATTTTATGTCTCTTTTGGCTATTTCTTGCCTTGTCTAGCTAAACTCTTACCAGTTTTAAGTCATTTTTGCCCATTTCTTCCCATTTTCCACCAATCTAACACTTTTTAACCATTTGTGTCCATTCCTAACACAGTATTGCACCTCTCTAACCCTTTTTCAACATGTGTCCATTTCTACCCCAGTTTTGCACTTCTCTAACCCTCATAAAGCCATTGTTTCCTCTTTCTAAACCATTTTTGCCCACTTTCAACGCCTTTTATGCCATTTTTTTCCTTCTCTAAACAATTTTGTCAATTTCTAACCAATTTTCATCCTTTCTTTTTCTTTTTCTAAACAATTTTTGTCCATTTCCCACCCTTTGTAAGACAATTTTGACCATTTCTAACCTGTTTTTACTCACTTCTAACTTATTTTATGTCTCTTTTGGCTATTTCTTGCCTTGTCTAGCTAAGCTCTTACCAGTTTTAAGTCATTTTTGCCCATTTCTTCCCATTTTCCACCAATCTAACACTTTTTAACCATTTGTGTCCATTCCTAACACAGTATTGCACCTCTCTAACCTTTTTCAACATGTGTCCATTTCTACCCCAGTTTTGCACTTCTCTAACCCTCATAAAGCCATTGTTTCCTCTTTCTAAACCATTTTTGCCCACTTTCAACACCTTTTATGCCATTTTTTTCCTTCTCTAAACAATTTTGTCAATTTCTAACCAATTTTCAGCCTTTCTTTTTCCTTTTCTAAACTATTTTTGCCTATTTCCCTCCCATTTTAAGCCATTTTGACCATTTCTTTTTTTTTACTCACTTCGAACATTTTTAAGTCATTTTTTTGTCTTTTTCTAGCCTGTTAACAAAGCTTTTTTCCAGATTTAAGCCATTTTGTTTTTTTTTTTTTTTTTTCTACACCATTTTTTTCATTTTTTCTTTCCATTTTCTTTTTTTTGTTCTCTTTGTTTTTATTGTTTTTTAGTATTTTTCTCCTTTTTTTTTTTATTTTATTATTTTTTTTTATTTTTTTTTTTTCTTAAATTTTTTTTTTTTTTTTTTTTTTTATTTTTTTTTTTAATTTCAGTTTTTTTTTTTTTTTTTTTTCTACATTTTCCCATTTTTTTTTTTTTCCTATATTTTTTTTTGTTTTTTTTTTTTTGCACTTTTACCATAAAGCATTTTTTTTTTAACCATTTTTTTTTTTCTCCTTTTTTTGCCATTTTTTCAATCAAAAATTTGTCAATTTCAAACATTTTAGCCTTTTGCCTTTTCTAAACATTTTGCCATTTTCCCTCCATTTTAAGCCAATTTTGACCATTTCTAACCAATTTTTACTCACTTCGAACTCATTTTAAGTCATTTTTGTCTATTTTAGCCTTTCTAACAAAGCTTTTTTCCAGATTTAAGCCATTTTTGGCCATTTCTACCCCAGTTTTGCTCTTCTCTCATCATGTTAAGCCGGTTTTGGCCGTTTCTAACCCAATTTTGCTCTTCTCTAAGAATTTAAAGCCAATTTGGCTATTTCTAATCCTTTCTGCCCAATTGCAACCGTTTCAAGCCGTAGTTTTCATTTTCTAACTCATTTTTGCACATCTCTAATAAATCTGGGCCCAATTTTGGCCATATCTAACCCATTTTTGGGCTTCTCTATCCCTTCTTAACCCATCTTTGACCATTTCTAACCCTTTATAACCTATTTTTAACCCCCTTCAAGCAGCCTTTGGCCATTTCTACCACTGTTATTCACCTCTCTAACTCTTTGTAACCATTTGTGTCCATTTCTAATGCAGTATTGCACCTCTCTAACCCTTTTTTAAACATTTGTGTCCATTTCTACCCCAGTTTTTGCACTTCTCTAACCCTCATAAAGTCATTGTTTCCTCTTTCTAAACCATTTTTGCCCACTTTCAATGCCTTTTATGCCATTTTGTTCCTTCTCTAAACAATTTTGTCAATTTCTAACCAATTTTCAGCCTTTCTTTTTCCTTTTCTAAACTATTTTTGCTCATTTCCAACCCATTTTAAGCCGTTTTTTGACCATTTTCTAACCTGTTTTTACTCACTTCTAAGTTATTTTATGTCTCTTTTGGCTATTTCTTGCCTTGTCTAGCTAAACTCTTACCAGTTTTAAGTCATTTTTGCCCATTTCTTCCCATTTTCCACCAATCTAACACTTTTTAACCATTTGTGTCCATTCCTAACACAGTATTGCACCTCTCTAACCCTTTTTCAACATGTGTCCATTTCTACCCCAGTTTTGCACTTCTCTAACCCTCATAAAGCCATTGTTTCCTCTTTCTAAACCATTTTTGCCCACTTTCAACGCCTTTTATGCCATTTTTTTCCTTCTCTAAACAATTTTGTCAATTTCTAACCAATTTTCATCCTTTCTTTTTTCCTTTTTCTAAACAATTTTTGTCCATTTCCCACTCTTTGTAAGACAATTTTGACCATTTTCTAACCTGTTTTTACTCACTTCTAACTTATTTTATAGTCTCTTTTGGCTATTTCTTGCCTTGTCTAGCTAAGCTCTTACCAGTTTTAAGTCATTTTTGCCCATTTCTTCCCATTTTCCACCAATCTAACACTTTTTTAACCATTTGTGTCCATTCCTAACACAGTATTGCACCTCTCTAACCCTTTTTTCAACATGTGTCCATTTCTACCCCAGTTTTGCACTTCTCTAACCCTCATAAAGCCATTGTTTCCTCTTTCTAAACCATTTTTGCCCACTTTCAACACCTTTCTATGCCATTTTTTTCCTTCTCTAAACAATTTTGTCAATTTCTAACCAATTTTCAGCCTTTCTTTTTCCTTTTCTAAACTATTTTTGCCTATTTTCCCTCCCATTTTAAGCCAATTTTGACCATTTCTAACCAATTTTTACTCACTTCGAACTCATTTTAAGTCATTTTTGTCTATTTCTAGCCTTGTCTAACAAAGCTTTTTTCCAGATTTAAGCCATTTTTGGCCATTTCTACCCCAGTTTTGCTCTTCTCTCATCATTGTTAAGCCGGTTTTGGCCGTTTCTAACCCAATTTTGCTCTTCTCTAAGAATTTTAAAGCCAATTTTGGCTATTTCTAATCCTTTTCTGCCCAATTGCAACCCGTTTTCAAGCCGTAGTTTTCATTTTCTAACTCATTTTTGCACATCTCTAATAAATCTGGGCCCAATTTTGGCCATATCTAACCCATTTTTGGGCTTCTCTATCCCTTCTTAACCCATCTTTGACCATTTCTAACCCTTTATAACCTATTTTTAACCCCCTTCAAGCAGCCTTTGGCCATTTCTACCACTGTTATTCACCTCTCTAACTCTTTGTAACCATTTGTGTCCATTTCTAATGCAGTATTGCACCTCTCTAACCCTTTTTTTAAACATTTGTGTCCATTTCTACCCCAGTTTTGCACTTCTCTAACCCTCATAAAGTCATTGTTTCCTCTTTCTAAACCATTTTTGCCCACTTTCAATGCCTTTTATGCCATTTTGTTCCTTCTCTAAACAATTTTGTCAATTTCTAACCAATTTTCAGCCTTTCTTTTTCCTTTTCTAAACTATTTTTGCTCATTTCAACCCATTTTAAGCCGTTTTTGACCATTTTCTAACCTGTTTTTACTCACTTCTAAGTTATTTTTATGTCTCTTTTGGCTATTTCTTGCCTTGTCTAGCTAAACTCTTACCAGTTTTAAGTCATTTTTGCCCATTTCTTCCCATTTTCCACCAATCTAACACTTTTTAACCATTTGTGTCCATTCCTAACACAGTATTGCACCTCTCTAACCCTTTTTCAACATGTGTCCATTTCTACCCCAGTTTTGCACTTCTCTAACCCTCATAAAGCCATTGTTTCCTCTTTCTAAACCATTTTTGCCCACTTTCAACGCCTTTTTATGCCATTTTTTTTCCTTCTCTAAACAATTTTGTCAATTTCTAACCAATTTTCATCCTTTCTTTTTTCTTTTTCTAAACAATTTTTGTCCATTTCCCACCCTTTGTAAGACAATTTTTGACCATTTCTAACCTGTTTTTACTCACTTCTAACGTTATTTTATGTCTCTTTTGGCTATTTCTTGCCTTGTCTAGCTAAGCTCTTACCAGTTTTAAGTCATTTTTGCCCATTTCTTCCCATTTTCCACCAATCTAACACTTTTTAACCATTTGTGTCCATTCCTAACACAGTATTGCACCTCTCTAACCCTTTTTCAACATGTGTCCATTTTCTACCCCAGTTTTTGCACTTCTCTAACCCTCATAAAGCCATTGTTTCCTCTTTCTAAACCATTTTTGCCCACTTTCAACACCTTTTATGCCATTTTTTTTCCTTCTCTAAACAATTTTGTCAATTTCTAACCAATTTTCAGCCTTTCTTTTTCCTTTTCTAAACTATTTTTGCCTATTTTCCCTCCCATTTTAAGCCAATTTTGACCATTTCTAACCAATTTTTACTCACTTCGAACTCATTTTAAGTCATTTTTGTCTATTTCTAGCCTTGTCTAACAAAGCTTTTTTCCAGATTTAAGCCATTTTTGGCCATTTCTACCCCAGTTTTGCTCTTCTCTCATCATTGTTAAGCCGGTTTTTGGCCGTTTCTAACCCAATTTTGCTCTTCTCTAAGAATTTTTAAAGCCAATTTTGGCTATTTCTAATCCTTTTCTGCCCAATTGCAACCCGTTTCAAGCCGTAGTTTTCATTTTTCTAACTCATTTTTGCACATCTCTAATAAATCTGGGCCCAATTTTGGCCATATCTAACCCATTTTTGGGCTTCTCTATCCCTTCTTAACCCATCTTTGACCATTTCTAACCCTTTATAACCTATTTTTAACCCCCTTCAAGCAGCCTTTGGCCATTTCTACCACTGTTATTCACCTCTCTAACTCTTTGTAACCATTTGTGTCCATTTCTAATGCAGTATTGCACCTCTCTAACCCTTTTTTAAACATTTGTGTCCATTTCTACCCCAGTTTTGCACTTCTCTAACCCTCATAAAGTCATTGTTTCCTCTTTCTAAACCATTTTTGCCCACTTTCAATGCCTTTTATGCCATTTTGTTCCTTCTCTAAACAATTTTGTCAATTTCTAACCAATTTTCAGCCTTTCTTTTTCCTTTTCTAAACTATTTTTGCTCATTTCCAACCCATTTTAAGCCGTTTTTGACCATTTCTAACCTGTTTTTACTCACTTCTAAGTTATTTTATGTCTCTTTTGGCTATTTCTTGCCTTGTCTAGCTAAACTCTTACCAGTTTTAAGTCATTTTTGCCCATTTCTTCCCATTTTCCACCAATCTAACACTTTTTAACCATTTGTGTCCATTCCTAACACAGTATTGCACCTCTCTAACCCTTTTTCAACATGTGTCCATTTCTACCCAGTTTTGCACTTCTCTAACCCTCATAAAGCCATTGTTTCCTCTTTCTAAACCATTTTTGCCCACTTTCAACGCCTTTTATGCCATTTTTTTTCCTTCTCTAAACAATTTTGTCAATTTCTAACCAATTTTTCATCCTTTCTTTTTTCTTTTTCTAAACAATTTTTTGTCCATTTCCCACCCTTTGTAAGACAATTTTGACCATTTCTAACCTGTTTTTACTCACTTCTAACTTATTTTATGTCTCTTTTGGCTATTTCTTGCCTTGTCTAGCTAAGCTCTTACCAGTTTTAAGTCATTTTTGCCCATTTCTTCCCATTTTCCACCAATCTAACACTTTTTAACCATTTGTGTCCATTCCTAACACAGTATTGCACCTCTCTAACCCTTTTTCAACATGTGTCCATTTCTACCCCAGTTTTGCACTTCTCTAACCCTCATAAAGCCATTGTTTCCTCTTTCTAAACCATTTTTGCCCACTTTCAACACCTTTTATGCCATTTTTTTTCCTTCTCTAAACAATTTTGTCAATTTCTAACCAATTTTCAGCCTTTCTTTTTCCTTTTCTAAACTATTTTTGCCTATTTTCCCTCCCATTTTAAGCCAATTTTGACCATTTCTAACCAATTTTTACTCACTTCGAACTCATTTTAAGTCATTTTTGTCTATTTCTAGCCTTGTCTAACAAAGCTTTTTCCAGATTTAAGCCATTTTTGGCCATTTCTACCCCAGTTTTGCTCTTCTCTCATCATTGTTAAGCCGGTTTTGGCCGTTTCTAACCCAATTTTGCTCTTCTCTAAGAATTTTAAAGCCAATTTTGGCTATTTCTAATCCTTTTCTGCCCAATTGCAACCCGTTTCAAGCCGTAGTTTTCATTTTCTAACTCATTTTTGCACATCTCTAATAAATCTGGGCCCAATTTTGGCCATATCTAACCCATTTTTGGGCTTCTCTATCCCTTCTTAACCCATCTTTGACCATTTCTAACCCTTTATAACCTATTTTTAACCCCCTTCAAGCAGCCTTTGGCCATTTCTACCACTGTTATTCACCTCTCTAACTCTTTGTAACCATTTGTGTCCATTTCTAATGCAGTATTGCACCTCTCTAACCCTTTTTTAAACATTTGTGTCCATTTCTACCCCAGTTTTGCACTTCTCTAACCCTCATAAAGTCATTGTTTCCTCTTTCTAAACCATTTTTGCCCACTTTCAATGCCTTTTATGCCATTTTGTTCCTTCTCTAAACAATTTTGTCAATTTCTAACCAATTTTCAGCCTTTCTTTTTCCTTTTCTAAACTATTTTTGCTCATTTCCAACCCATTTTTAAGCCGTTTTTGACCATTTCTAACCTGTTTTTACTCACTTCTAAGTTATTTTATGTCTCTTTTGGCTATTTCTTGCCTTGTCTAGCTAAACTCTTACCAGTTTTAAGTCATTTTTGCCCATTTCTTCCCATTTTCCACCAATCTAACACTTTTTAACCATTTGTGTCCATTCCTAACACAGTATTGCACCTCTCTTAACCCTTTTTCAACATGTGTCCATTTCTACCCCAGTTTTGCACTTCTCTAACCCTCATAAAGCCATTGTTTCCTCTTTCTAAACCATTTTTTGCCCACTTTCAACGCCTTTTATGCCATTTTTTTCCTTCTCTAAACAATTTTGTCAATTTCTAACCAATTTTCATCCTTTCTTTTTTCTTTTTCTAAACAATTTTTGTCCATTTCCCACCCTTTGTAAGACAATTTTCACCATTTCTAACCTGTTTTTACTCACTTCTAAGTTATTTTATGTCTCTTTTGGCTATTTCTTGCCTTGTCTAGCTAAGCTCTTACCCGTTTTAAGTCATTTTTGCCCATTTCTTCCCATTTTCCACCAATCTAACACTTTTTTAACCATTTGTGTCCATTCCTAACACAGTATTGCACCTCTCTAACCCTTTTTCAACATGTGTCCATTTCTACCCCAGTTTTGCACTTCTCTAACCCTCATAAAGCCATTGTTTCCTCTTTCTAAACCATTTTTGCCCACTTTCAACACCTTTTATGCCATTTTTTTCCTTCTCTAAACAATTTTGTCAATTTCTAACCAATTTTCAGCCTTTCTTTTTCCTTTTCTAAACTATTTTTGCCTATTTTCCCTCCCATTTTAAGCCAATTTTGACCATTTCTAACCAATTTTTACTCACTTCGAACTCATTTTAAGTCATTTTTGTCTATTTCTAGCCTTGTCTAACAAAGCTTTTTTTCCAGATTTAAGCCATTTTTGGCCATTTCTACCCCAGTTTTGCTCTTCTCTCATCATTGTTAAGCCGGTTTTGGCCGTTTCTAACCCAATTTTGCTCTTCTCTAAGAATTTTTAAAGCCAATTTTGGCTATTTCTAATCCTTTTCTGCCCAATTGCAACCCGTTTCAAGCCGTAGTTTTCATTTTCTAACTCATTTTTGCACATCTCTAATAAATCTGGGCCAATTTTGGCCATATCTAACCCATTTTTGGGCTTCTCTATCCCTTCTTAACCCATCTTTGACCATTTCTAACCCTTTATAACCTATTTTTAACCCCCTTCAAGCAGCCTTTGGCCATTTCTACCACTGTTATTCACCTCTCTAACTCTTTGTAACCATTTGTGTCCATTTCTAATGCAGTATTGCACCTCTCTAACCCTTTTTAAACATTTGTGTCCATTTCTACCCCAGTTTTGCACTTCTCTAACCCTCATAAAGTCATTGTTTCCTCTTTCTAAACCATTTTTGCCCACTTTCAATGCCTTTTATGCCATTTTGTTCCTTCTCTAAACAATTTTGTCAATTTCTAACCAATTTTCAGCCTTTCTTTTTCCTTTTCTAAACTATTTTTGCTCATTACCAACCCATTTTAAGCCGTTTTTGACCATTTCTAACCTGTTTTTTACTCACTTCTAAGTTATTTTATGTCTCTTTTGGCTATTTCTTGCCTTGTCTAGCTAAGCTCTTACCAGTTTTAAGTCATTTTTGCCCATTTCTTCCCATTTTCCACCAATCTAACACTTTTTAACCATTTGTGTCCATTCCTAACACAGTATTGCACCTCTCTAACCCTTTTTCAACATGTGTCCATTTCTACCCCAGTTTTGCACTTCTCTAACCCTCATAAAGCCATTGTTTCCTCTTTCTAAACCATTTTTGCCCACTTTCAACGCCTTTTATGCCATTTTTTTCCTTCTCTAAACAATTTTGTCAATTTCTAACCAATTTTCATCCTTTCTTTTTTCTTTTTCTAAACAATTTTTGTCCATTTCCCACCCTTTGTAAGACAATTTTCACCATTTCTAACCTGTTTTTACTCACTTCTAACTTATTTTATGTCTCTTTTGGCTATTTCTTGCCTTGTCTAGCTAAGCTCTTACCCGTTTTAAGTCATTTTTGCCCATTTCTTCCCATTTTCCACCAATCTAACACTTTTTAACCATTTGTGTCCATTCCTAACACAGTATTGCACCTCTCTAACCCTTTTTCAACATGTGTCCATTTCTACCCCAGTTTTTGCACTTCTCTAACCCTCATAAAGTCATTGTTTCCTCTTTCTAAACCATTTTTGCCCACTTTCAACACCTTTTATGCCATTTTTTTCCTTCTCTAAACAATTTTGTCAATTTCTAACCAATTTTCAGCCTTTCTTTTTCCTTTTCTAAACTATTTTTGCCTATTTTCCCTCCCATTTTTAAGCCAATTTTGACCATTTCTAACCAATTTTTACTCACTTCGAACTCATTTTAAGTCATTTTTGTCTATTTCTAGCCTTGTCTAACAAAGCTTTTTTCCAGATTTAAGCCATTTTTGGCCATTTCTACCCCAGTTTTGCTCTTCTCTCATCATTGTTAAGCCGGTTTTGGCCGTTTCTAACCCAATTTTGCTCTTCTCTAAGAATTTTAAAGCCAATTTTGGCTATTTCTAATCCTTTTCTGCCCAATTGCAACCCGTTTCAAGCCGTAGTTTTCATTTTCTAACTCATTTTTGCACATCTCTAATAAATCTGGGCCCAATTTTGGCCATATCTAACCCATTTTTTGGGCTTCTCTATCCCTTCTTAACCCATCTTTGACCATTTCTAACCCTTTATAACCTACTTTTTAACCCCCTTCAAGCAGCCTTTGGCCATTTCTACCACTGTTATTCACCTCTCTAACTCTTTGTAACCATTTGTGTCCATTTCTAATGCAGTATTGCACCTCTCTAACCCTTTTTCAACATTGTGTCCATTTCTACCCCAGTTTTGCACTTCTCTAACCCTCATAAAGTCATTGTTTCCTCTTTCTAAACCATTTTTGCCCACTTTCAATGCCTTTTATGCCATTTTGTTCCTTCTCTAAACAATTTTGTCAATTTCTAACCAATTTTCAGCCTTTCTTTTTCCTTTTTCTAAACTATTTTTGCTCATTTCCAACCCATTTTAAGCCGTTTTTGACCATTTCTAACCTGTTTTTACTCACTTCTAAGTTATTTTATGTCTCTTTTGGCTATTTCTTGCCTTGTCTAGCTAAACTCTTACCAGTTTTAAGTCATTTTTGCCCATTTCTTCCCATTTTCCACCAATCTAACACTTTTTAACCATTTGTGTCCATTCCTAACACAGTATTGCACCTCTTTAACCCTTTTTTCAACATGTGTCCATTTCTACCCCAGTTTTGCACTTCTCTAACCCTCATAAAGCCATTGTTTCCTCTTTCTAAACCATTTTTGCCCACTTTCAACGCCTTTTATGCCATTTTTTTTCCTTCTCTAAACAATTTTGTCAATTTCTAACCAATTTTCATCCTTTCTTTTTTCTTTTTCTAAACAATTTTTGTCCATTTCCCACCCTTTGTAAGACAATTTTCACCATTTCTAACCTGTTTTTACTC
The DNA here is from genome assembly GCF_012275295.1 of Melopsittacus undulatus. NCBI lineage: Eukaryota > Metazoa > Chordata > Aves > Psittaciformes > Psittaculidae > Melopsittacus > Melopsittacus undulatus. The sequence goes on along the minus strand of NW_022994366.1, from coordinate 466 downwards.
ACTTCTAAGTTATTTTATGTCTCTTTTGGCTATTTCTTGCCTTGTCTAGCTAAGCTCTTACCCGTTTTAAGTCATTTTTGCCCATTTCTTCCCATTTTTCCACCAATCTAACACTTTTTAACCATTTGTGTCCATTCCTAACACAGTATTGCACCTCTCTAACCCTTTTTCAACATGTGTCCATTTCTACCCCAGTTTTGCACTTCTCTAACCCTCATAAAGTCATTGTTTCCTCTTTCTAAACCATTTTTGCCCACTTTCAACACCTTTTATGCCATTTTTTTTCCTTCTCTAAACAATTTTGTCAATTTCTAACCAATTTTCAGCCTTTCTTTTTCCTTTTCTAAACTATTTTTGCCTATTTTCCCTCCCATTTTAAGCCAATTTTGACCATTTCTAACCAATTTTTTACTCACTTCGAACTCATTTTAAGTCATTTTTGTCTATTTCTAGCCTTGTCTAACAA